>NC_092228.1:16483892-16501392 GCF_036320965.1 Panulirus ornatus
GAGGGGGCCAAGTGAGGATATTCCCTCAAAGGCTCAGTCCTCTGTTCTGAACGCTACCTCGCTAACGCGGGAAATGGCGAATAGTATAAAAAAAAATGTATATATATGTATTAGGTAACACTCATGGGGAAAGCTAAGTACGTTTTGGTTACTGTCAACTGAAAAGTGGAGAACGCAAATGGGGTCAAACGTGAACGGTCAAATAGGGTCACAGGAACTAACATGTTAATTATCCTCAGGTCACCTGGGCTACCTACATTATCATGTCAACGTCTCATACGTCATCCATGACGTCGGTGTTAACATTTTAACCTCTCCTAAGTAGCATTCACAACCTAACCTCTCATACAACCCCCAACATTAATTAACAATTTTAATCTCTACCTTAATTAAAGTCACTCGGGCCGCCTCACACCTAACCCATGTTAAATCACACATAATTAACATGTTAACCTCTCCACATCTGGTGCTTCCCACCCTGCAACACCTACCTCCCTCTTCCTGCTCCTCCCTCCCTCCCTCCCATTACCTCCTAACCTCTCCAACAACCTGACGTCTGCCTCCTCCCTCCTGATGTAGGAGAAATATGAGAGATAGAGAGGGAGGGAAAGAGGGAGGGAAGGAGGGATGGAGAGAGAGAGAGAGAGAGAGAGAGAGAGAGAGAGAGAGAGAGAGAGAGAGAGAGAGAGAGAGAGAGTTCACATACAAAGCCTTTTTAAGTAGTCGGGCCAACTTAGAAAACTTCCACCCCACATCCCCCAACCCCCCTTCCATCCGTACCCCCACACCCCCTAGCCAAAGGCTTTGCATAAAAAAAAACTAAAGTTTAAATATCCATTACAGAGTACGGTCATATGTTATCAAAGAAAGCATCGCCAACGTCTTGGTAATATGGAATCTGGCCCATCCTACAATTGCGGGTGAAAGCCAAAGGGGAAAATACGGGGCGGGTCTTCGCAATGCTTCGGGAAAATTGAATAAGGATAGAGGAGGGAGGAGGAGGGGGAGGAGGGAGTACATGTACATCAGCCACATGTACGTCAGCCACGTGTACATGAACCACATGTACATGAACCACTTGTACATCAGCCACATGTAAATCAACCACTTGTACATGAACCGCATGTACATGAACCACTTGTACTTCAGCCACATGTACATCAGCCACATGTACATCAGCCACATGTACATCAACCACTTGTACATGAACCGCATGTACATGAACCAAGTACTTGTACATCAGCCACATGTACATCAACCACATGTACATCAACCACTTCGTTGAGAGGAGTGTAGCATTCCATCCCGGGTCTTCAACTAGCACTCACAATCATTCTCCCCCCCCCCCCCCTTCATGATTCGCTAATATAAAAGAGGGTCGCTCTTCATTAAATCAACTAATCGGCCGTGAAATAAAAGATGATTAAAATCCCTGATTATCCCAACTCAACCTAACCACCCCCCCCTACCTACTCTCACCCCTCCTAAAAAGCCACAAGAGATGTACAGTGATTATAATGGTGAAGTGGGGAGGGAGGGGGGAGGTAAAAATGGTCGGTCTGTGTGTGTGTGTGTGTGTGTGTGTGTGTGTGTGTGAGGGGAGGGGAGGGGTAGGGAGGTTAGCAGCAGCTTCGCCCCCCCCCCCCCCCCCGTCTCCTCTGTGGTATATATATCTTGATCAGGACAGGTAACAGAGGGGGAGGGCCTCTACCCCCCCCCCCCCCCGCGTCATGAAAACACAATAAGCACACAGCGGAATATTTTCCCCCTTTTTTTTCTAATATATATTTTTTCCCTCCCGAAACCGCTTCAAGAGCCACAGGTATTTGCCTCCGAGAACCACCACTGCGTCTCTCTCTCTCTCTCTCTCTCTCTCTCTCTCTCTCTCTCTCTCTCTCTCTCTCTCCAGTAGATGCCCCTCCGCCTGAGGAAGAGATACATATATATATAAAAAAAAAAAAAATCCACACCAGATAGGGCATTCCCGAGTGGCGGGAGATCGGAGGAGAAAAAAAAAAGAAAAAGAAAAGAAGGGGGGAGAGAGAGAGAGAGAGAGAGAGAGAGAGAGAGAGAGAGAGAGAGAGGGGGGGGGGCCTCCCCCTCCCCCAACCACCACCACGCCGACACACACAGTACGAGGGGTCATAAAACTCCACCACCACCAGCAACCTCCTCCTCCTCCTCCTCCTCCTCCTGCTGCTCCTCCTCATCCCAGGCACAACAAGTGGACGGTTAAGATGCAAAAGTATCAACAACACTGCAAACACAGGGAGGCCAGGGGCGCCCCGGCCCCCCTCCCTCCCTTTCCAGCCTCCTCCTCCTCCTCCAAAATGCTAACACACAATCGCTCGTGTGTCCCCTCATGTCCTCACGCCGGGGAAAAATCCGACTCTCCAATTAGCCCCGACGTAAAAAAAGAGGGCCGGGCGCCCCCCTCCTCCCACCCCATCCCCACCTAAACGATCCGCTCAAGCCAAGCATCATGTATAAATTAATACCGGATTAAGACGGTAATTAAGCGTCCTAAGTGGTTTACAAGAGCTGGGTGAGAGAAGACGAGGGAGTCGGGCTGCTCCTGCGGGGAGGGGAGGGGAGGGGAGGGGAGGGGAGGGAGAGAGAGAGGGAAGGGATGGGCGAAGGCAGCTGGATGGCTGTCTGGTGGCAGGGTGGGAGGGCCGAGGAGGAGGAGGAGGAGCTGGTGGTGTGGGTGCTGAGGCAGAAGACGGAGCAGTGCTTCAGTAAGAGGAGGACGAGGAGGAGGAGGAGGAGGAGGTAGGGATGGAGGGGAGGGTAGGGTGTGTGATGGTGGAGACGGGGCAGTTCTGGATGGGGCAGGGAGTGGTGGTTGGGGTAGATCCAGCAACAGTGATGGAGAAGTAGCCTAAGGAGGTGGAGCAGTGGAGGAGGCAGTGGTGGTGAAGCTGAAAAACTGGTGGAGGGGGCAGAAGTGGTCGAGAAGGAGAAGATGGAGAAGTGATATGGGAGGAGGAGGTTGCAGTACTGGAGAAGAGGGAGGTAATGGTGGGGAAGGGGACAGAGGTAGTAGTAGTAGTAGTAGTAGTAGTAGTAGTAGTAGCAGTAGTAGTAGTAGTATGGTGGAGTGGACTGGTGGTAGAGGTGGAGGAGGGATGGCTCAGTGGAGGGACGGGTGGCGGTCATGGTAAGTGTTGGAGAAGGGAGGCGGGAGTTAAATGGGAGAATACATATACCTTGGTGGCGTTGGTGGTGGTGGTGGAGCTGGCGGCCTTCCAGTCCCAATAAACCACCAACTAGACTCCGTCCCAATAAACCAGTAAACCACCCACTAGATTCCCAGTCCCAATAAACCAGTAAACCACCAAATAAACTCCGCCTTTTCACACACACACACACACACACACACACACACACACACACACACACACACACACAGTGATCCGCTATACAGAAAAAATAAACCAAATAATACTTGAACTTCAATTCGCGCGATCACAAATAGTGAGATACTTAAAAAAAAAAAAATTCCCGAGGCAAATATTTAAATGAAATAACGTCACTTGACTATCGCCCTGTGGTGATACAATTCAGCAAATTACCTGACGTGCAAAAAAAGAAAGAAAAAAAAACACCAAATTATTATTTTAATGTTACAATTTTTTTTTTGTAACCATTAACGAGGAAAATGCCCATCACAACGTAATTACGAGGAGACATTAAACTAATTACGAATCTACACAACGTGAACACTAAAAGAGACAGAAATGTTGTCAAGACACACATGAATGACGTTCCCTTACAATATATATATATATATATATATATATATATATATATATATATATATATATATATATATATATATATATATATATTCATATGTGTGTATGTTGTGTTGTGTGTGAGTGTATGTTGTGCTGTGTTGTGTTGTGTGTGTGAGTATGTATGTCGTGTTGTGTCATGTTGTGGTGCTATGTGTGTGTGTGTGTGTGTGTGTGTGTGTGTGTGTGTGTGTGTGTGTGTGTGTGTGTCCCTTAAGATGTGAACTACCAGGACAGCGCTTGCATCTTCGTATTCCACTTCCCTTGTGGCTACCAGTATACAAATGGTTGAGTTCCTCCCACACAGATGGTATGGGGGGAGGGATTAAAGCCACTCACCTTCTCCATCCTCGCCCACCCGACGACCCGTATACCTGACCGATGTCGCCATTCTCCTCACATAATCGGGATCTGTTTTTCACCTCTGATCCTTCGCGCTCTAGCTACACAATCTCGCCGCCAGCTGGTTCATCTGGCCTTAAGTCTCATAGATGTACCTATTTTCAGGGCACCTCCCACCTCCAGCAGCAGCCCCTTCTAAACCTAAATAGTGGATCCTCAACACAGATGACAGGGATAACTTAACGTAAATTCTTTTCGTACTTCCCTTGGGTAAAGTGCCGTCTATTATGTGGCGACGCTTCTGTCTCCGCCAGACGCACACCAGAGGTGACCGTTGTAGGAATGGAAGCATTTATCCCCTCTTCCTCCATGGTGACCTCTTCTTCCAATCCATGGTTCAACCGTTCCTGTTCTGAGGCCATGCAGTCATATCGGGCTTAGAGAAACTCTCCTTCCTACAACGCCCGCTCGACATAGATCACCGCCCGTAATCACAGCACGTCCATTATCCGCGAGGGAAAGCGTTCCGGTATTCAAAGGAAGTGCGATAACGTCTCCTCTTCATCCACTGATAAGGCATCCTGGTATTTAGCTAAAGGCATCGCTTACAACTTCTGTTGCTCTTCCATTCCTTCACTCTTCCGTTCTGACGGTACCATAGCTGTCTCTCCCGTGGACAAGGCAACTGTCTTTGGGTCCCGTTTCTCTTCCGACTTTATCCTGGATGAGTCTAACATTCCTTCACCCCCAGATGCTCCTCTCACTAACCCTATGTCCCTTCCATTATCTCTTTCAGAACAGTCCCCCCCACCCCCCACCAAAAAAAAAAAAACGCTTCTCTCTGTCTCTCTGCACACAAGCAAGGCTTATGGTCCTGATGGCATCCATTCCCGTGCACTGAAAGAGTGTGCCTCTGGACATGCACCTGTGCTTGCGCGTCTATTCACTTTCTGTTTAAATACCAGAACTTTTCCTTCTCCTTGGCAGCATGCGATGATACAACCCATCCCAAAGAAGGGTGATCGTTCTAACCCCCTCCAACTATCGACCTGTTACATTCATATCTCCTATTCCCGAAGTCTTTGAATCCTTCCTCAACTTCCCATATCCTCACACGTCTTGAGTCTCACAGTCTTCTGTCTGTCACCAGAATGGCTTCCGTAGGCGAGAACCCCTGATGATATGGCATCCTACATTACTAACGTCTGGTCATCATCCCTGAAAGATCTTCGGAGGAATCCTATGGAGTTGCCCTTCAACACATATCCAAAGCTTTTGAGAGGGTGTGGCATCGGGGGGATCATCTCTAGGCTCCCCTCCCTCATATCCAGCTTTCTCCCTGGACCATCTAACTCCGTGGTTGTTCATGGATCAGCCTCTCCTCCCTCTCTCTCTCTCTATAAACAGCGATGTCCCTTAAGGTTCTGTCCTGTCCCATTACTTTTTCTCCTTTTTTTATAACCAGTTTTCATTTCTTCTACAAATAACCAAATGCACTGGCGCGCCGAAGATTGAAACACTGCATTCCTCCACATCCTTCAGTTCTGTGCCCCCCTCTCTTCTCTCACTCGATCTGCATCTCGCCTTGACACAACGTCCTCAATAAACTCAGACGTGGACAGGATATCTCAGTCGGGTAGACGAAATCTGGTTAAGTTTAATGCATAAAACACTCAATTTTTTTTTTACCATCTGTCTATCGAAAAATTCACACCACTTTCTTCCCTCCTTCGACGGTTTTACAAATCCACCTCTTAACTCAATGAGCATACGTGGTATGAACGTAAAATCCACACTCTCTTGGAAACCTCACATTACGGAAATAGCTAATTCCGCCTCTTAAGAAACTGGGTGTCCTGTTTAGATGTCAAAACTTCTTTTCTGAACAGTTGCACCGTTTATACAAAGGAATGATTCGTCCTTGTACGGAGTACTGCTCTCATATTTGGGATGGTTCTAGCTCTGCATCCTTACTTTACAGAGTTGAGTCGAAAGCGATCAGATTTATAAACTGTCCCAGGCTAACTTCCAAACTTGACCCCCCCTCCCCTGCCCCCTTGCCCTACGCCGCAATGCTGGTTCACTTTCCCTCTTCTGTAGGTATCACTTTGGTTTTTGCTCTCGAGAGCTGGCTGCTTGTGTGCCCCCCACCACTAGCTAGACCACGCAATACTCGGCAAACTGCTGCGTCACATGACTATTGTAGCCGTTGGCGACTTAAAGGTGGGCCGTTTTGACAACTGTTTCTTTCCGAACAACTTGAAGCTTTGGAACACTCTATGCTATCCAATAACTAAGACCTGGAACTTATTGAAAGACATCTTTCACTTCCTCCAGAATTCCTAAAGACTTTTCCTTGTCTCTTCTTTTTCTCTTTCATTAACCTCTTTATATTTCACTTACATTCCAATGACTGGAGCTTCCAACGTGTGTGTGTGTGTGTGTGTGTGTGTGTGTGTGTGTGTGTGTGTGTGTGTGTGTGTGTGCAAAGGGGAAATCGAACTTTAATGCGAGTTCATATAATGTATTCAAACTTTACACACACACACACACACACACACACACACATACGACATATGGTTTAATTAACCCTATCATAAAACCTCATGTACAAAGGAACAGGGTAATCCACGAGGAAGTGTTGCACTAAAACCCGGACGAGATACGACAGCTGTCGGAAGGGGAGGAGGCGCCCCATCGAGCTGCTGGTTAGCTCATAATGTGCACACAGACAGGCGACACGACCTCTTAATCACATCATTCTAATTACCTTTATTAATGAGTCGAGCGGCACGCGGGACAGTTTTTCCTTTTTTTTTAACACAAAAAAATACTCCCGGCATTTTCTCCTCCTTCTAACATTAACAGTACCGTAATTAAACGCTCGTATGTGGTAAGTGATGTCGTACGGCAAGCTGGGGAGTCGTAGCGTGACGGAGGGTAGAGGGGTGGTGGGGGGTCGTAGTGTTACGGTGTCGTGACACACATTCAGTGTAACGGGGAATAAAGCAGTGTAGTATTTTTCAAAGTGTGACAAGGTCGTGACGCAGTGTGGGTAGGAGGGAGGAGAAATCGTGACGTTCTGTGGTCGTCGTATGTGATGGGGTGTGACGGAGTGTGGTCGCAGTGTGATGACGGATTGTACACGAGTCAGCTTCCTTCATACACAGTCAGGATCAGTTCGTTTACGTACAGTTATGATTCGTTCGTGACACGGGTTGGGTTCGTTTTAACTCAACAAGGGCCCGTTCGTACCAGTGGAGGGGTTCGTTTATACACAGCAATGGTTCGTTTTATCTCAACAAGGGTCCGTTCGTACCAGTGGAGGGGTTCGTTTATACACAGCAATGGTTCGTTTTAACTCAACAAGGGCCCGTTCGTACCAGTGGAGGGCTTCGTTTATACACAGCAATGGTTCGTTTTAACTCAACAAGGGCCCGTTTGTACCAGTGGATGGATTCGTTTATGCACAGAAATGGTTCACTCGTACCACGGGTGAGGTTCGTTCCTAGACAGCAAGGGTTCGTTCATACCAAGTGTTTCTGGGTTCACTTCCGGGTCCGTTCGTGCTCGGGACTTTGTCTAACTGAACGGGGAATGGGTCCGCTAGATGCGAGGCTTTCATTCGTGCCCAAGATGGGTTCCTTCATGTACCGAAACACGAAAGACATCCCCCATTGGAACCTCGGTAAAAGAAACACACACACACACACACACACACACACACACACACACACACACACACACACACACACAAGTACTTCTGAACCTGCTGAAACTCTTCGTTTACATATATCCAGGTTTCAGAAACACACGCTGCAGCAAACGCACGTTAGCTCAGCCAGCGGGAGGAGGTGGGGCAGGGCAGCGGGGCGGGGAGGGGCGCCACGGGGGAGGCGTTACACGGATGGTAACGGACAGGTACACACAGCTCAAAGGCAAAGCCAAAATATCGGGAGGAGAGTAACGGCTGCGTGTTGAAATACTCCGGCCAGGGGAAATGATTAACCTGAGGGCTACGACGCAGTACATCGGGCACGTAGCACCTCTCACCGACACAGCACGACGGTAACGACCCTTGAGCACGACGGTAACGACCCTGGAGCACGACGGTAACGACCCTTGAGCACGACGGTAACGACCCTGGAGCACGACGGTAACGACTTTTAAGCACAAAGGTAACGACCCTGGAGCACGACGGTAACGACCCTTGAGCACGACGGTAACGACCCTGGAGCACGACGGTAACGACCCTGGAGCACAACGGTAACGACTTTTAAGCACAAAGGTAACGACCCTTGAGTACGACGGTAACAATCCTTGAGCACGAAAATAACGACCTTTAAGCACGACGGTAACGACCTTTAAGCACGACGGTAACGACCCTGGAGCACGACGGTAACGACCTTTAAGCACGACGGTAACTACCTTTAAGCACGACGGTAACGACCCTTGAGCACGACGGTAACGAACGACCCTTGAGCACGACGGTAACGAACGAACCTTGAGCACGACGGTAATAACCCTTGAGTACGAAGGTAACGACCCTTGAGCAAGACGGTAAAGACCCTTGTCTCTGACAGGCCTGAACTCTGATCCTAATAGGTCAAGAAGTCAAAAGCCGCCAAGCGGTCGTGTATCTTTAGCTTCGCTAAGCTACAGTGAGAACATGTACCACCAAAAAAGCTAACCAATACCCTGTCGAAATTCAGCTAAATCGGGGGATTCCAAAAGCTAAAGTCAGCTACGTCGAAGGCGCTAAAAGCTAGATTAAACACGAGCAAAATACACGACACACAGATACACAAACATCAGCGTGCAGATACGCAAACATCAGCGTTCAGATACGCAAACATCGGCGTAACGAAAGACAGACGTACAGCGTAGAGGAACACAGACATACAACATATAGACAGGACAGCCGCGTGTTCACTGTGGTGGATGGTCATTCATAAAACCTTCACCATGCACAAGGTTATCCAGGCATACGCAACACTCGCCATCAGGCAGAATATATATATATATATATATATATATATATATATATATATATATATATATATATATATATATATATATATATATATTGGAAAGGATCACAATTTTGCGCGTGATCAAGATATTCCTATGAGTCCGAGGGGAAAATGAAACACAATAAGTTCCCTTATCGTGTTTCATTTCCCCCGTGGACTCATAGGAATATATATACATACATATATATATATATACATATATATATATATATATATATATATATATATATATATATATATATATATATATATATATACACACACACACACAGTATATATCTGGAGGCAAGACTCTTTCAATGGACAGATCATGTAAGTGGAGTGGGAGATGGACCGCCAGTGAGGAGCCTTTTCCAAAATGGGTCGAGGTGACCAGCGGAGTGCCACAGGGTACGGCTCTGGGACCGTCAATCTTCTAATGTACGTTAATAACTTGCCTGAAGGTATGGACTCCAACCTGACCCTGTTTGCAGACGAGGCAAAAGGGCATGATGGGAGGAATGTAAAGAGAGTAGAGGATTGCGCACAGCTTAAAAGGAGACCTGAAAGGAGTCTAAAAAAGTGGGTCTGATACACGGGCGATGAAGTTGAACCCGAGTAAATATAAAGTAATGAGGATGTGTGTCTCTCAGCAAAGGAAGACCTCAATAGATGATTGCCACTCATCACGAAATGAACTGCATCGAATCTGTGAATGAGAAGGACTCTGGGAGTCGACATCGTGCCCTGGCCTGTCGCCAGGTGTCCCACCTTGGGAGGGCAACTGCCCGAGACCAGCTGTCTGGTGGGGAAATAACAGAATACCATTCAAGTACGAGGCATGGGAAACATCCAGCGAGCCGGTCACATCCCAAAAACAGACTTATGCTTCTCCATTCTGGTCACCACGAAGAGCTACAGGAGAAGGTACAAAGGAGAGCAACAAATATGTGACCATAATAAAGAGATGCGAGTAACAGGGAGGAGGGAGGGGGGGGATAGAGATAAGACTACGGGCCTTCGATCTGGCCTACCTCTTGAAGAGAGAAGGGTGAGTGGTGACCTGATCACTACCTTTAAGATTCTAAAACGGATCGATGACGCTCAAAGCTCTCCGAGAGACGTAAAGGCACAGCAACCACAGGACATAACGCGAAGCCAAGCAAAGGAAAAATCAAAACATCAAAAAACAAAATCAGTCACGACAGACGCGAGGAAGTCCCACGATGGCGTGTCGCGAGGCGAACCAATGGACTCAAGACTAACTGAGGACGTGGTTATCGCAGGCAGAACACACACACACACACACACACACACACACACACACACACAGAGTTCTCCGAGGACAGAACGTGTTCAAGAAACGCGGGCCAACTCGAGCGTTACACGCCCTTCCCTCGTCACATACAAAACAGCACTCACGCGCATCTCATTCGGTTACACCCCCATGACGCACCCACGACCTGGTCGTGACGCCCCTCAGCACGACGGTACGACGACTGAACATGGCGGCGGCGGCGGCATCCTTGAGCTCGGAGGTGGTACGACCCCTTGAGCACGACGGCATAAACCTCATCAGGCACTAAGGCACGACCCTTCGGGACGACGGCACGACCCTTTAAGGGTACCTGGCCATTACACCTCAAAGGGTCGTGCAGCCGTGCTTCAGGGGGTAGGGTCTTACCTCCGTGCCCATGGGTCGTACCTCCGCGCTTATGGGTCGTACCTCCGTGCTCATGGGTCGTACCGTCGTGCTCAGAGGGATTTTGAGAAGTCAGACCACTGCCATCCATCGCCCTACGAAGCTCATTCGACCAAGCCCGACGTAAGACACGCGATGATAAGAGCCAAACACACATTACACTGCCATACGAGCACAGTACCAAACGACTAGACGTCTCCTCCCCCCCTGCCCTCCCCTTAATCTCTATATGTTAACTGTAGATGAGTCTCCCCTTCTTCTATCTTGCCCTAACTAAATCACGGGTAAGGGGGGAAGGGAAAGGGGACCTCTTTCTCTCTCTCTCTCTCTCTCTCTCTCCCCACTCCTCTCTCTCTCTCTCTCTCTCTCTCTCTGAGAGAGAGGGAGAGCTTATATCACTTATTTACAGTAATGTCACAACAGTTATTACATTAACTAGTTCCTTTGGCTCCAGAAATGGTATTTTATTTTCAAAAGATCTCCAAAAAAAAAAAGAGAAGATAAAAAAAAAAAAAAAAAACACGTCAGTCGGTATACGTTTTCGCCAAAATGGAAATGTTTTCTTAAGACTCTGATCTCACCTCGATCCGCTCCGTCCCAGAGAATTTCGCCAGAATAATCCTCCCCTCCTCCCTCCCTCCCTCCCGCTCCTTCCCTAGCCACGACTTGCCAGACACTCCCACGCGTTGGGATTACCGCCTCCTGCAAACATCCCACTCCTCCGGTCCCTATCCCGGTCCCTGGGGTCTCTCATGCACCAGTCAACCTGGGTGGAGGAGGAGAAGAATCATCGTTGGTGGGGACACGCCACACGGGATAGTAATGAGGGGGACACGACGCCTACGCCAAGCGTTTTAAAAGAAAAAAAAAAGCAAAAGCAAAAACCGTAGCCCACGCGATGGCAAGAGCGAGCGCAAGCGGCGAGACGCCGAACGCTAACTTGTGGCACTCGTATGAGGAGTTAAAAGGCTTTTTAAGGGGGAAAAGATGAAAGACACACTGAAAACATTAAAATACATGTTTTGTTCCGATATGAAAGGATTCCCTGCGTCCCCTTATTGAAGAAGTTTCCAAAAGCTTTGTCATTATTCATATTAAAGGCGGCCTGTCTACGTCTTCGCCACGGAACGCTTTACGTCGCTGACGCCGACTTGTCTCACGACGCCACAGCGCCCAACCCAACCCAAGCCGCCATCAAGAAATAAATAAGATCAACTCTACATATACTTAATCCTCAGCCAGGGTGGTTAAAAGTCTGGTAGACCCATGAAACATAGGAAGCTGACGGGAGGAGCCATTTTCTTTATGTATATATATATATATATATATATATATATATATATATATATATATATATATATATATATATATATATATATAAAGGGTGACCTTGACAAACAGCTCTTATGATACACTTTGAGTTATACATCTATTCGAGGATGACTTCCCCCCCGAGACGTATCCTTAAACATGTCGGCTCTGTTCATGATTCTCTCTCTCTCTCTCTCTCTCTCTCTCTCTCTCTCTCTCTCTCTCTCTCTCTCCACTTCCCTACGTCTCATCATTATTTTGCCTCTCCTCAAATATGCATTCCCCTCTGTATCAATATTTATTTACCCTCTCTACGAACACTAAAGCCCTCTTTATCCCTACCAGTCTTTACCTCTCTCTCTCTCTCTCTCTCTCTCTCTCTCTCTCTCTCTCTCTCTCTCTCTCTCTCTCTCTCTCTTTCCCCTCTTTCTCGGTTTACCAATATCCGTTTTTCACCCTTTTCCCTTATAATCTATCTTCGTCTATTGTTTGCATCTCTTTTACGTCATCTATTGTTTCCCCTACGACTAGAAATGTTCATTACTGTCTTTTCTTTATGTCATTCTTTTTTTCCCCTCCTCTCTCATTCTACCCTCTTTACCAAACACCCCACCACCCCCTACTCTCCCTCTCTCTCCCTCTCTCTCTCTCTCTCTCTCTCTCTCTCTCTCTCTCTCTCTCTCTCTTTCTCTCTCCCTATTCATCCATTCTTTCCCCCCATCCACAGCCACCTTCCTCGGAGCGGCTGATCAACTCTCGAGAGAAAATTCACCTCCGGAACCACCATGTTGGACTCCCAGCCATCTTCGACAAAAGGACATAAAGAAAGAAAAAGAAAAGAAAAAAGAAACCAGAGTTAGCAAAACTGATGATGTTAGCTGATGAAGCAAAGTCCGGCTGGAGACAGAAAGGAAAAAAGAAAGAAAAAGGCAGCAGACGCTCACAAAAAGAATATATGAGCATAGGTAACCAAACACACACACACACACACACACACACACACACACACAGGGACCATCTAGAAACTAAATACCCAAGCAGTTCAAAATCGGCTTCACGCCATAAGTTTTTTTTTTTCAAACGTGATACCATGAGACACCATCTGAGAAGAACATCTGATCAACAACACATAAACATGGGGGGGTCATCAAGGATCGGCACCGAGACCCGATTAATAATCCATTACAATGACAAACATCAAAGTTTAATGCAAGGATAGAATGGATACAGTTCTCTCTCTCTCTCTCTCTCTCTCTCTCTCTCTCTCTCTCTCTCTCTCTCTCTCTCTCTCTCTCTCTCACTCGATTTGGCAAAAGGCCGCTTGACGGATTAAAGCACAGAACATTAACCGAGCAGCTAAACGAAGCAATGAGGGTAAGATAAAAAAAAAGAGGGATTAAGGCCTTTTTTTTCTACTTTTTTTTAGGAAATGGGAGGTTCATACCAGTGGGGAACGGAACCCACGTCGGATTAACCCCAGTTCCCTTTACTGGTATCAGACATCAACAAAGAAAGGAGACGGGAAGGTGAGTATAGAGATTCTGACACCAGCGAAAGCAAAGGTGATGGCATTCGGGAGTTGGCCAGGTACGGACGCCACACACGACCTGGGCAGAGCCCTGGTCGTGTGTGGCGTCCTGGAGTGGATCCACCTGGAGTGACCCAGGTGGATCGGAACCGAGATCAAATTCGATCGTGTGAGTTGTGGAACAAGCGAGATTGCTTTAGTGACATCCGTTAGACAAGCCCGGTAGAAAACGCGACGGGAAGTGCCTCAAATGTAAAGGTTCTTGATCATCACGAAGGGAAGACTAGAACTATGAGAACATATCATGAAGGGAAGACTAGAACTATGAGAACATATCATGAAGGGAAGACCAGAACTACGAGAACATATCACGAAGGGAAGACCAGAACTACGAGAACATATCACGAAGGGAAGACCAGAACTACGAGAACATATCATGAAGGGAAGACCAGAACTACGAGAACATATCATGAAGGGAAGACTAGAACCACGAGAACATATCATGAAGGGAAGACCAGGACTACGAGAACATAGCATGAAGGGAAGACCAGGACTACGAGAACATAGCATGAAGGGAAGACTAGAACCACGAGAACATATCATGAAGGGAAGACCAGGACTACGAGAACATATCACGAAGGGAAGACTAGAACCACGAGAACATAGCATGAAGGGAAGACTAGAACCACGAGAACATATCATGAAGGGAAGACCAGAACTACGAGAACATATCACGAAGGGAAGACTAGAACTACAAGAACATACAGAAAAACAAAAGTACCATCGCATCAAATAATGAGATATACGATTTCCCTTGACAACTTTTACAAGAAACAAACATACAAACACACAAACAAACAAAAAGCTATCAATGAAAATGCTTAATATTCTACATCCATATACGAAGCCAAGTTGATACGTCTCCCCCCCCCCCCCGTGTGGTATCAGCGAGACAAACTGAAATGAGGAAAAGCACAGAGTTCAGAAAAGCACTTCAGCAGCCAAGCCCCCCCAAAAAAACTGAGGGAGATGGAGCACATTGACCTACCATGAACTGGCCGGAGGAAATGAAATCGTATAACCCAACTGGAAGGTATTAAGGGAGGGGAAGAGGCATGGAACTCGAAAGCTATGAACGAGGGAGAGAGAGAGAGAGAGAGAGAGAGAGAGAGAGAGAGAGAGAGAGAGAGAGAGGGGGGGGGGGAGAGACTTGCCTACATGCTCCTACAGAGAGATAGATAAATAGATGGTGAGAGAGAGAGAGAGAGAGAGAGAGAGAGAGAGAGAGAGAGAGAGAGAGAGAGAGAGACCACACTACACATGCGGTCAGCGCTACGCGCTCACCCGTGCCATCCCGGCGAAGTCTCGCAGCAGGAGATTGCAGACAAGTCTCTCTCTCTCTCTCTCTCTCTCTCTCTCTCTCTCTCTCTCTCTCTAAACAGCAGCTTGTAGACAAGCACTCTCTCTCTCTCTCTCTCTCTCTCTCTCTCTCTCTCTAAACAGCAGCTTGTAGACAAACACTCTCTCTCTCTCTCTCTCTCTCTCTCTCTCTCTCTCTCTCTCTCTCTCTCCATCTATCTCTCTGTATAAGAGCTTGTAGACAGGTCTCTCTCTCTCTCTCTCTCTCTCTCTCTCTCTCTCTCTCTCTCTCTCTCTCTCTGTAGGAGCTTGTAGACAGGTCTCTCTCTCTCTCTCTCTCTCTCTCTCTCTCTCTCTCTCTCTCTCTCTCTCTCTCTCTCTCTCTCTCTCCATCTATATATCTTTCTCTCTGTAGGAGCTTGTAGACAAGTCTCTCTCTCTCTCTCTCTCTCTCTCTCTCTCTCTCTCTCAGTCAAGTCCCCTTCCCTGTCTCAATCGTCGGGAGCAACAAACACAGGACACTACGTATATTCTTCAACCAGACCGATAAAAACACATCCAAGTTTAGGATCCAGATTATATCTGGGAAATGGGGGAAAAAAGAAAGTTTTTTTCCTATCTTTTCAATTTTCTTTTTGAAGCCAGAACCGGTGAGAATGTTTTCAAATGAAATCCTGGTTTTGCAAAAAAACATCAAAAAACACACAAAAACCTTTTTTCCCCTAGTTTATTTTTCGTTTTCACGTGGGGGGAAAAAAATGAATGAAAATGACAAAAAAAAAAAAGAAGAGAAAACTTGTTTTCTTCCCCAAATTTCCAACGTAAATACATACACCCAAAAAGATACTGAACATCTACATGAGTCAGGGAATATAATCATTACGAACTGGTGAAATAATCGACTCTAATAGACATATATAAAAGTGTTCGGCATATCCATTTACTGTTCTGTTCAAAATTCACCCCCCCCCCCCAGTCGAAGTGTGAAATGCGTTCACTAGTTCACACAAAACAAGTGCGTTTCGTTCACTTGAAATGCCCGGTGTTCAATCTGTCCTTCACGAGTGAACGCTATTTGTGCGAGTCTCAAAGTGTTATATAATACGTGCATGCTCTCTTCTCTCATTGCCTGTTGCTACTTATACTTTATCCTACTTATACTAACCGTCCGTGGTTCTCCTATCCCCCATAGCTCGGTCTGGGACCCAGACCTTTACCTTACCTTACCTTACCTTACGATGGATGCCGAAGTCTGTTACTCCCACAACTGGGTCTGGGACCTTACCTTACCTTACCTTACGATGGATGCCAAAGTCTTTTACCCCCACAACTGGGTCTGGGACCTTACCTTACCTACCTTACCTACCTTACCTTACCTACGAGGGATGCCGAAGTCTGTTACCCCACAACTGGGTCTGGGACCCTACCTTACGTATTTATCCTCCCATGTTCTCCCAAGTCCTGTACTCCCACTGCTCAGCCTGGGCCCAACCTTACCTTACGTATACCATGTTGCGATGTTTGGGAGGTCTTCTAACCCCACAGTTCGGTGTGGGACCAAACGGTTAGGCTGCGCTTCTGCTTAATCAGGCTGTTGGAGGCTGCGGTCCGTAGACCAACAGACCATCTCGCTGTCCTGATACATCCAGCAGGCACTTCCGGAACGTGTCTCCACTGGAATGGCTGCAGAAAACATCACAAAACCTTCGGCCCTTGGTACTCACATCTTCTTCCCGCTGTACTAACTGAAGTTTTCTGATTTCGATGGCAGTAGCCTACACTCTTCCATGCCTGGTGTGCCTTCCAGAGCTTTCCATGCGCTCGGGGAGAGTGTACACAGTCTCGCGGTCTCCAGCAAGTTCCATCAGTCATAACACCCAAGTGACAATGCCGGCCGGCTACGGAAAGACTTGTCGCGCAATACACAGTGATGCTTTCATCTGACGCCCTGGGAAGGGCACATGACGGTACTATGTTCAGTGATAGTCCGGGTGCTCTGAAGAGTCTATTTACATTTTTCTTGTCTTCGAGGGTCGCAAGATCCATCCTGACATCATCATCTCTTGTTGTTGTGTTGTTGTTGTTGTTGTTGTAAGGTAATGGTTACCCCCTCTCATGTCCGCTGGAGGCCGAGTCGTCAAACATCAATACCTCCCCCAAACGTTTTTTTTTTTTTTTAACTCCGCTCCACCGAAATGGGAAGGTGTTCCCGTCTCTATCTCTCTCTGTGGTGTTTCTGTAATTTCATATTTCTTCAACTCCCTTTCCCTTCCCTTCCCTTCCCTTCCATAACGGAGCGGCTGAAACTTTTCCACCATTGGGGAAGAAAGCTGTTATCAGTGGCCCACCGAACGACTTGATTTATGTCTATTCGTAGTTTTCGTAATGTCTTTTCCCAATACCATCAGCCACAACTTAAGTCTGCTTATCATCTGCACAAGGATGATGA
>NC_092228.1:16503892-16523892 GCF_036320965.1 Panulirus ornatus
GTCGTGATCTATAGTCGTACCGTCGTACTCCAGGGTCGTACCGTCGTGGTCTATGGTCGTACCGTCGTGCTCCAGAGTCGTAAAGTCGTACTCCATGCGTTTCCGTGTGAACTAGTGAGAACCACACGCGACTCACTGGAGAAGTGTGTACATTAGTATGCACAATCGCTATACCGTTTAAATCAGGGAAAGCTGAGTAGCGTTTATGGGAGAGAGAGGGAGAGAGAGAGAGAGAGAGAGAGAGAGAGAGAGAGAGAGAGAGAGAGAGAGAGAGAGAGAGAGAGAGTAAGGAGAGAGAGAGAGACGCCACAACACGCACCCAACCCTTACCGACATCACACGACAAGAGGCATCAGGGGGATCACAAATCCCTCAGGGCCACTTAGCAATATACAATCCCTCGCCCCCCTCCCCTCCCCCAACATCCTCCCTTAAAAAAAAAAAGGAAAACGGATAGCGAGCGAGACTGACCACTCGTCCACGGGCGCTCGAGTCATAGTCGAACACTATTACTCAAGGAGGACATCACCGCGTTGTCTTGGCTCCAAGCTCCAACCACCCCACCCTCCACTCCTTTTCCTCCACCCCCCTCCCCCTTTTCTGTCCACTGGGCTAAGCTAACAGGTTGAGGAGCGTGAGGGAAAAAAAAAGAAAAAAAAAAGAAAAGATAATCAAAGTTATGCTTGGGTTACGAAGCGTTTATTCAAATTACGAACCTTTGTGTTGTATACACTATCCCGGACACACCCAGAAGCAACGTGGAACACTGGAAATCAATGTTGGGAGAAAAATATGTTCCTCTCGCGTGTCCAAAAGTACAGCACTACTGAGCGAGAATTAACACAGTGCCGGGAATTTCCAGTTTAAATAAATGAGCGATTACGGGAAAAAATACCCTTATTCGTGCGTGCGTGCGTGCGTGCGTGCGTGTGTGTGTGTGTGTGTGTGTGTGTATGTGTGTCTGCGGAATCTCGCACAACTGTATACAAATACATCACCACAGGGAAGATCTTATGGGTGGGGTGTGGGGGGCATTTTAAGAGCCGGGAATAAGATATGAGAACAGACTGGGTAATGGCCACCACCTCACCACATACCGAGCTGAGTACTGGTCGTCAGACTCTCTCTCTCTCTCTCACCATGATTATAAAGAGTCCCTGCCTAGCCTTTCCTTCCCCCCACTCCGCCCAAACCTATCCCTCTCTCCTGTATATAAGCAGGAGGGGAGAGCTGCAAGGGGGGATTATTTTCCCTCCCCCTCACATATCTCAACAGCTGACTCCACCCACCTACCAGCCGTCTTACTGATATATATATATATATATATATATATATATATATATATATATATATATATATATACGAACAAAGTGCACATGAACGCGCACCTTCATAGAACGTACAAACCTCCAACAGCCAGGATCGAACCCGGGACCCCCTGCGCAACAGGCGGGAGCACTACGATCGCTGAGCTAAGATATTGGTAAATCAAGAATGCCGCTTAATCTCTTGTCTCCCAAGCCTCCAGGGTTCGTACAATCCCACCTCTCTTCCCCAGCCAGCCTCCCTATTCTGTACAAATCCCCTAAAAGCAGTCTCCCTTTTCTCCCCATCCCATCCCAACCCTCTCCCCAACAAACGAGCCTCCCAAATCCTTACAGTAAGTCTCACTCCCCAGCCCCCACAGGACCCCACGTCTACGAGCAAACTACAGTACAACCCTCATGCAAATGAACGTAAAGTCTCTCTCTCTCACACACACACACACACACACACACACACACACACACACAGACACACACACACACACACTTCAAGTACTGTCTTATCTTACCCCTGGTGTAATTAGTACCACTCAAGATAAGAATATCCATCATAATGAATCATGGTAAGATACCCCCACATACTTTAAGACCGCCCGAGTACTTCACGAACCCTCGTGTACCTCCTACCTGAAGAGCTTCACATACTTGAAGACTTACCCCCAGCCCTGCATACTTTAAGAAATCCCACGTACTTTAAGAAAAATCCCCCTCCCTTCCACACACACATACTTTAAGAACCATCACGTCCTTTGAGAGCTATACCTGAAGAACCACTACATACAGCAAGAACCACCTCATACCTTAAGAACCACTACATACCATAAGAACAAACACCCACTTTCAGAGCACCCACACACCTTAAAACCCACCATATACTAAAAAAAAAAATCACATCATACCTTAAAAAGCACCAAGCACTTTTAAGGTTCGTTATAGATTTTCAATACCAACCATATATCTAAAAATGACAGGCAAATAATACACGAATGAAGTCCTTTGCCTTGGGGGGAAACATTTTATATATATATATATATATATATATATATATATATATATATATATATATATATATATATATATATATATATATATTTTTTTTTTTTTTTTTTGCTTTGTCCCTGTCTCCCGCGTTTGCGAGGTAGCGCAAGGAAACAGACGAAAGAAATGGCCCAACCCACCTCCATACACATGTATATACATACGTCCACACACGCAAATATACATACCTACACAGCTTTCCATGGTTTACCCCAGACGCTTCACATGCCTTGATTCAATCCACTGACAGCACGTCAACCCCGGTATACCACATCGCTCCAATTCACTCTATTCCTTGCCCTCCTTTCACCCTCCTGCATGTTCAGGCCCCGATCACACAAAATCTTTTTCACTCCATCTTTCCACCTCCAATTTGGTCTCCCTCTTCTCCTCGTTCCCTCCACCTCCGACACATATATCCTCTTGGTCAATCTTTCCTCACTCATTCTCTCCATGTGCCCAAACCATTTCAAAACACCCTCTTCTGCTCTCTCAACCACGCTCTTTTTATTTCCACACATCTCTCTTACCCTTACGTTACTTACTCGATCAAACCACACATTGTCCTCAAACATCTCATTTCCAGCACATCCATCCTCCTGCGCACAACTCTATCCATAGCCCACACCTCGCAACCATACAACATTGTTGGAACCACTATTCCTTCAAACATACCCATTTTTGCTTTCCGAGATAATGTTCTCGACTTCCACACATTCTTCAAGGCTCCCAGAATTTTCGCCCCCTCCCTCACCCTATGATCGACTTCCGCTTCCATGGTTCCATCCGCTGCCAGATCCACTCCCAGATATCTAAAACACTTCACTTCCTCCAGTTTTTCTCCATTCAAACTCACCTCCCAATTGACTTGACCCTCAACCCTACTGTACCTAATAACCTTGCTCTTATTCACATTTACTCTTAACTTTCTTCTTTCACCCACTTTACCAAACTCAGTCACCAGCTTCTGCAGTTTCTCACATGAATCAGCCACCAGCGCTGTATCATCAGCGAACAACAACTGACTCACTTCCCAAGCTCTCTCATCCACAACAGACTTCATACTTGCCCCTCTTTCCAAAACTCTTGCATTCACCTCCCTAACAACCCCATCCATAAACAAATTAAACAACCATGGAGATATATATATATATATATATATATATATATATATATATATATATATATATATATATCTTTCTTTCTTTTATACTATTCGCCATTTCCCGCGTTAGCGAGGTAGCATTAAGAACAGAGGACTGGGCCTTTGAGGGAATACCCTCACCTGGCCCAATTCTCTGTTCCTTCTTTTGGAAAAAAAAAAAAAAAAAAAATATATATATATATATATATATATATATATATATATATATATATATATTTTTTTTTTTTTTTTTTTTCTCTCGAGGTGGGGCAGTTCATGCTGGTGGAAAAGTGACTCACAACCCCTACCCCAGCTTCTTCCCCGACGACTACTTCACCGTTGAGTTACCCGACCGCAGGTGGCGGGCGGGGAATGGAGTGTGGATCTTCACTTCCACCTCACACACACACACACACACACACACACGCCTGGCACGGTCAGCGGCGGCGCATCCCCTCCCCTTCGGTGTATCAGGTAATGAACCTCCTCAAACCACGATGCATATTCACTACCCTAGACACTGATACCCTTGTGGACGCACGTAACCTCCCTCCTTCCCTCATGACCTCCGCTCTGCTACAGGCCAACTGACGGGTCCCATGCATCCTCATTACCCCAGGCCACGACGAGGAGGAGGAGGAGAAGGAAGGAAAAAGATGAAATTACGTGAGGAGGAAGGATGTAAATGAGGATAGTAAAGAAGAAGAAAAAGAAGAAGAAGAAGAAGAAGAAGAAGACGATGAAGAAGAAGAAGAAGAAGAAGAAGAAGACGATGAAGAAGAAGAAGAAGAAGAAGAAGAAGAAGAAGAAGAAGAAGTAGAAGAAGAAGAAGAAGAAGAAGAAGAGAAACAAGATTTATCAAAAGGAGAAAGATAAAGAATGGAGAGGAGACGGTGGTTGAAGGAGGGACAAAACAGAAACAGGCAAATGGAAAAAAAAGATGAGGAAGAGGAGGAGGAGGACGAGGAAGAGAAAGAAGCAGACAAAGAACGAAAGACGGGAATCAAAACAGGAGAAAAGGGAGACAACAGGAAGACACAGACATTCATGAGCAAAATGAGAGGCTATACATCGCAAGACCTGAGCACAAGACCTAATGAAGATCCAGGTAGCAGTGAGGGAACATACCGTCCCACACCTCGCCATCCATAACCCCGGAGGAGTATAACCTGCCTGCGTCCTCTACTCGTGGTACATCTGGTCACTACACTACAGCAGGAGGATCTGATACCACCACCTCCTCCAACCTCCACCACCACGATCCTTTCTTGTGCCAGTGAACCTCACAGAGCCAGACTGACAGATCCTACAAATATTCATATCCGATAACCCTCGTCTCTAAATCCTTCCTCGCTTTGAACTTTCACACACACACACACACACACACACACACACACACACACACACAAGCATCTGACACAGCAAACGTTAATATCCAATACGCCGAAGAAGAGAGAGAGAGAGAGAGAGAGAAGAGAGAGAGAGAGAGAGAGAGAGAGAGAGAGAGAGAGAGAGAGAGAGAGAGAGAGAGAGAGAGAGAGAGAGAGAGAGCAAAGGGAACACGACAGCCGGAGTTTGAGAGACGTCAATCAAAAAACATAAGAATCTCAATAGCTATTGTACGAAAGATTTACTACGCGCAATACAAGCTTGGGGTTTTGTCCGCGTTATGCAAATATATATTGCACGCCGCGCACGCCAAGATCTTTAACACGGTGTGCAAGACTGGTGAGGGGGGGGGGGGGGTTAGGTAGGTAGGTAGGTATCCGAGTATACATTATACATATACACTGAGGCCTCCCCTCCCCTCCTTTGTATCGTGCTTTGGAATAGTTCACACCTTCGTCAGTGGGTGTTGTGGGGGCACCATACTGCACCAGCCACTCATATGGGCAGCCACGAGTAGACACTGTGTGTGTGTGTGTGTGTGTGTGTGTGTGTGTGTGATAGACAAACACAGCCTCTACCGGGGGTGGGGGGGCGGCGTAGCGCCTACCCCAGACACCGGAGCTTCTCAGGGGGTTGACCGTAGAGCTCTCTGGGGCGACAGCTGAGCCTATCTTGGACAACAGAGCTTCCCAGGGATGAGAGCAGAGCCTTCCCTAGACCATAGAGCTCTTGAGGGGAGAGGGGGGTGGGGACAATAGAGCCTGCCCTAGACCATAGAGCTCTTGAGGGGAGAGGGGGGTGGGGACAATAGAGCCTGCCCTAGACCATAGAGCTCTTGAGGGGAGAGGGGGGTGGGGACAATAGAGCCTGCCCTAGACCATAGAGCTCTTGAGGGGAGAGGGGGGTGGGGACAATAGAGCCTTCCCTAGACCATAGAGCTCTTGAGGGGGGGAGGGGGGGAGAACAGTAGGGTCTTCCATGGACAAGAGTGCATCGAGGAGGTATGGCAGACCCTTCCCCTAGACGAGAGACCTCCCTGGGGCTAATATTATCAGAGCTGAGGTGGAGGTGTATATTCCACGTAGGTCACACGCTGAGGCCCGTATAACCATACGGCACATCACCGCACAACGCACGCCCCTCCGAAAACCCACCTGAGGGTTCTCTTGGTCTTAACCCTCATATGATCTTGGCATAAAGTGACCACGACGTACATCACTACGACGTACATCATCACGACGTACATCATCACGACGTACATCATCACGACGTACATCACCACGACGTACATCATCACGACGTACATCACCACGACGTACATCACCACGACGTACATCACCACGACGTACATCATCACGACGTACATCATCAAGACGTACATCATCACGACGTACATCATCACGACGTACATCACCAAGACGTACATCACCACGACTTACATCACCACGACGTACATCATCACGACGTACATCATCACGAAGTACATCACCACGACGTGCATCACCAAGACGTACATCACCACGACTTACATCACCACGACGTAAATCATCACGAAGTACATCATCACGACGTACATCACCAAGACGTACATCACCACGATGTACATCACCACGACGTACATCACCACGACGTACATCATCACGACGTACATCACCACGACGTACATCATCACGACGTACATCACCACGACGTACATCACCACGATGTACATCACCACGACGTACATCATCACGACGTACATCACCACGACGTACATCATCACGACGTACATCATCACGATGTACATCATCACGACGTACATCATCACGACGTACATCATCACGACGTACATCATCCCGACGTGCATTATCACGACGTACATCATCACGACGTACATCATCACGACGTACATCACCACGACGTACATCATCACGACGTACATCATCACGATGTACATCATCACGACGTACATCATCACGCGTACATCATCACGACGTACATCATCACGACGTGCATCACTGAGTACATATCGACGTACATCACACGACGTACATCATCACGACGTGCACTTATCACGACGTACATCACCACGACGTACATCATCACGACGTGCATTATCACGACGTACATCACCACGACGTACATCATCACGATGTACATCATCACGACGTACATCATCACGACGTAATCATCAGTGTACTCAATACATCCACGAGTACTCAGCGCCATCACCACGACGTACATCATCACGACGTACATCACGACGACCGTACATCACCACGACGCCCATCACCACGACGTACATCACCTCGACGTACACCATCACGACGTACATCAGAAAGCTCGTCAATTGAGCTCTGCAAACCCGTACGCCTCATTATAGCGACCACTTAAACATGACGGGAGATGGCTTTCCTTACAAGAGCGTCCTGCAATTTATGCACATAGGGGAGGGTCGGTAGTGGTGGTGGTGGGTTGATGCCTCCAGCCCCACCTCTGCAACTTACCTACATAAACTCTGTATTCAACGGGACGTCTGCTGAGTGCATGTAATGTCTCTCCCCCACCCCCCAAACCCCGTGACAGCACGTGGTCTAGTGGATAAAGTGATTACACAAGTCAGTTAACTCGTTAACCACCACGCGAGTCATGCTCCACCACCACCACCAGCAGCAGGTCAGGGTGAGAACACCCGTCCCCCCCTTTTACTAGATTTACACCCACGACGTAAAATGAGGAAACGCGAGTCAATCACTCGTGGCCAAAAGCAAATACATTTTGAGATGCTTAAATATAATCGCGCATCTAACTCTAAATTACCTTCAAAATGAGGGTTCACGACCTCAAATTACTCTCGGTTTCTCAAAATTATATGAGGTCCCTTGAAGTAAAAAAATGAATAAATAGGAATCACAGATCTACAGCATTTAAGATCCCTCAGCCTCATCCCGCGGAGGGACTTCCTGAAATGGACAACAGACGAGGGTGTCGTGGTACTGTGAGGGACTTCAAGCAGCGTCTCAGACCAGACCATTAGCACAATCATCCAGCCCCTCCAACAAACACATGAGGATCACTCATTCATTCAGTCTGTAGAGCTCCCATCCAGGGTTCGAACCCCGCTCTGGACCAAACACTGTTTATATATGTATATATATATATATTGGAAAGGATCACAATTTTGCGCGTGATCAAGATATTCCTATGAGTCCACGGGGAAAATGAAACACGAAAAGTTCCCAAGTGCACTTTCGTGTAATAATCACATCATCAGGGGAGACAAGAGAGAAATATAAATATTACACGAAAGAGCACTTGGGAATTTTTCGTGTTTCATTTTCCCCGTGGACTCGTAGGAATACACACACACACACACACACACACACACACACACACATATATATATATATATATATATATATATATATATATATATATATATATATATATATATATATATACATATATATCCTAGCCTGAGCCAGGTAACCGGGCTATCGACCAACCCCTAGGGATGGATGAACAGCTGATTTGACTGTGGACCGACTAACCTAACCAAGATTCGAACCTATGATATTTAGACAGCTTTAACCCCTTGAGCTCAAGAGACACTCAACCCTTCAGTGCGACGATACAGCCCCTAAGGGTCAAGGTCATTAGAGCCCAAAGCCATCAAGACCTGAGGGTCGCACCGTCGCGCTCAAGGGTCACACCGTCGTGCTCAAGGGTCGCACCGTCGCGCTCAAGGGTCGCACCGTTGTGCTCAAGGGTCGCACCGTCGTGCTCAAGGGGGGAAGGAGGGTGTGTACCGTCCCATCGTGGTGAAGGGGTCGTACCATCCCAGTAAAGAGTCGTGATGAAGAGTCGTCCCGTCGGGCTCGGAGCATTCGTGCCAAGGTGCCCAAGTCGTGGGCCACCACCACCACCACCACCACTCGACTCATCCTCAGGCTTGCCTCAACCCCGATCACAGGCCTTTTACACGAGTCCGCCCTCCGCTGCCTCTCTTGGCCCCCCCCCCCCCCCACACACACACACACACACACACACACCCCAAGTCTCCCCGTTTTCTTTCGCTTTCTCGAGATGATGAACGCCCGACCATAAACTCCACAGGCGGTTTTATAACCTAACCTGTGGAGGAGAATTAAATTCCCAGCATGGCAAACAATGAAGCTGTCTCAACCTACTTTATATATATATAAATATATATATATATATATATATATATATATATATATATATATATATATATATATATATATATATATATATATATATCCGGGTTAGCGAGAGGGTACGACCCCTTGGGGGTACGATGACCTGGCGTGATGGGACCCGACCCGTAGATAGTGGAGATGGTATGGTCAAGAATGTCGTGAGGCAAGTACACAATACATTACTAACGACAGCCGGTGACGTAATGGGTCGCTGTATTTTGTTTTCAAAACCGAGACTGTAATACTACTGTGGTGGTTGGGAGGGGGGGGGGGGACTGGGGACCCTGCCAGGTCAAGATAACAGAAGATAATGCTGTGCAGTGGGGAGGGGGGGGGGGTTAACCATGATGATAAGGGAAGCACGAAGAAAATGGGACACCCTGATGTGCGATCGCGCTGGCGTGAAGAAAACAGGACACCGTGATAATAGGGGGGCGTAAAGAAAATGGATGAAGACAGATTAACATAAAATCTGTATAAATCAATATAAATCATAAAATCCATATAAATCGATTAAAATCCACATAAAATCTATATAGATTGAACTATGGATGCTATAAAAATTAACAATGAAAAAAATATCCATATAACTATGTTTCCTACGTACAGAAATTATGCAAAATTTGAACTGAATATTCACAGACTCCATTTAAATCATTTTTCCTCCTATTCTCATAAAAAAAATATCAGGGAAAAAAAAAAAATTCGCTCAACAAGTCATTGGAATATCATATCATGCATATGTATAAAAAAAAAAAAATGTAAGATGGAAATATCTTCATTATTTTTTTTTTGAAAAAAAAAATTGGTTCCTTTCAGATTTCCTGTTTTACAAACATTGATGATACAACTTCGTGAAGTTCTACATATATACACACGGTTTAGGGAGAGGTTAGGGAGGGAGAGGTTAGAGGAGGGAGGGAGGAGGGTGAAAAATCCCCCTCATTGCCCACCCTCCCTCCCTCCCCTTGTTATTCATCTACAAAGGAAAAACTTTGAGATAAAAGAAAAAAAAAATAATGCAACTTTTCGAATGTCTTGATCAAAAAAAAAAAAGAAAAAAATCGCCAAATTTATCTAAAATATATTTAATGTTTTAAATTTAGACAGACTTGGAAGTGTGTCGCCAGGAATGTAACATATGTTACTGGGAACGAGAAATTGGCGCTTGGGAAAATATACTGTCTGGGAAAAAAATAATATATATATATATATATATATATATATATATATATATATATATATATATATATATATATATATATATATATATATACACACACACATATATATATATATATATATATATATATATATATATATATATATATATATATATATATATATATATATATATATATATATATATTAAAACACCATTGTTAACTTCAGTTATGAGCCATCTGAAGTTCCACGTTAATCAACAAACTCTCACAAAATACGTGACATAATCAATGCAAAAGTTAATCAGCAAACTCACAAAATACGTGACATAATCAACACAAAAAGGTTAATTAACAAACTCTCACACAATACGTGATATAATCAATACAAAAGATTGGTTAACAAACTAACAATACCTGACATAATTAACGCCAAAGGTTAATTAACAAACTCTCACACAATACGTGACAATCAATGCAAAAGTTAATCAGCAAACTCACGAAATACGTGACATAATTAACACAAAAAGGTTAATTAACAAACTCTCACACATTACGTGACATAATTAATACAAAGGATTGGTTAACAAACTAACAATACCTGACATAATTTACGCAAAAGGTTAATTAACAAACTGTCACACAGTACGTGACATAATCAATGCAAAAGTATAAGTAACAAACTCACAATACGTGACATAATTAGGACAAAAAGTCAATTAACAAACTCTCACAAAATACGTGACATAATCAAGCTAACTATATGGGTCATATGCCACTCAGTTCTCTAGCTTGCTGGGGAAGCAACTGTAAGAGATAAAACGACCTAATACGTTCGAAATGACCCTTAAGGGGATGGGTGAGGTCAAAGTCGAGGGAGGAGGGGGAAGGGGGAAGTTCAGGGGGAGGTCAAAGTTCAAGGTCAAAGATTTTCTTGGCTAAAAAAAAGTACGATGCGACCTTCGACGAAACTCTCCCCACCCCTCCAAAAAAAAAAGAAAAAAAATCATGCTGGCGATTCAAGTTTCAACACGCACACACACACACACACACACACACACAGACATACACAGACACAGACACAGACACACACACACCCTTTATGCACCAGTGGCAGATGACTTTTCATCTCTTCACTACACAACTGGGGATTCAATTAGCAAGTGACTGCGATGCGTAGTCCCGGAGAGTTCGAACAACCGCAACGGGCCACTATGTCCCCCATCGAGGAGGGTCTGTTGGTCTGTGATTAGCGGAAGACGTCAGAACACACCCCCTCCCCCTCCCCCTTCTCTTCCCAACAGACCACTGTGGTTTTGAGATTACAACGAAGGGTTCTGTTACACCTTCCAAGCCCACTTGAACCCTTCCCCTCTAACAGGCCACTACCAAAGTCTCCGGCTCTACTAAATAGGAGGAGACACTTAGAAAAAGAAAAAAAAAAGTGAATGGGGAGGAAGACGAAGGAGGGGACTTTAGAGAGAGAGAGAGAGAGAGAGAGAGAGAGAGAGAGAGAGAGAGAGA
This sequence comes from Panulirus ornatus, assembly GCF_036320965.1. NCBI lineage: Eukaryota > Metazoa > Arthropoda > Malacostraca > Decapoda > Palinuridae > Panulirus > Panulirus ornatus. The sequence goes on from NC_092228.1 coordinate 16,515,675, forward strand.
GAGAGAGAGAGAGAGAGAGAGAGAGAGACGCCCGATCTATTTCAGGAGGAGTTGACAGACAGTCATGGTTGCTGGTGATGATAATGGTAATGTGATGGTGTAGTTGACGGTCAATGGCAGGAGCAGTGACTGACAGTGCCGGCAACGGACGGACGGCCACTGCCTCGACTGCCGGTGACCGCCAGGCGCCACGTTCACTGCTGGCCCTCGCGCAGTGAACAGTAATATAAACGCCACACCCCCTCAAAAAAAAAATTTATTACACAAACAAGGCCGATGGATCAAGCCAACTCAGGGGCTTCAAAAACCAACAAATGCTCCGTAAGAAAACAGGTTTAGGGTAACCATTAGGTTTTAAAAGACTTTATAAAAAAGAAAGTTTAGCATACGCAATCTATAACATTGCCAAAAAGAGTATTAGGTAAGGGCGCAGGGGGGTTCGAACCCCTGACTGACTAATGCAGGTTGAGAGACGCAAAAAAAAAAAAAAAAAAAAAAAAACAGCGACTTTCCCCTATATTTGTCTGGCCAGATCGAGGTTGTAAGCCACGTGAGGAACCCACTTCAATAAAAAGGGAGGCGAGTGGGTGGGTGAGGGATAGCAGCCTGCACCACCAAGGAACTCCCACCCGATGCACCACGCCTCCACCACAGCTGCTGAGACAAGGCGGAGAGAGATGGTCAGCTGGACTGTGTGTGTGTGTGTGTGTGTGTGTGTGTGGTACCAACCCAAGACGGGGGAGGAGACGCCCTGCCTCCCTTCCCTCCTCCCACGGAGAGCTCTCTAGCCAACACCATGTCATTAACATCACCACCACGTACGCTGTGAGACCGGGGCTTTCGGTACGCCACGAACCCGCGCTGCCCAAAAGACCTGACGAAGCTGCTACGACCATCAGAAGACTCCACTAGTCACCATGTCCTCATACCACGGCGTTACTAGTCCACTGGTCAACATGTCCTCATACCACGGTGTTAATTGTCCACTATTCACCATGTCCTCATACCACGGCGTTACTAGTCAACTAGTCACCATGTCCTCATACCACGGCGTTACTAGTCCACTGGTCAACATGTCCTCATACCACGGTGTTAATTGTCCACTATTCACCATGTCCTCATACCACGGCGTTACTAGTCAACTAGTCACCATGTCCTCAAACCACGGCGTTACTAGTCCACTAGTCACCATGTCCTCATACCACGGCGTTACTAGTCAACTAGTCACCATGTCCTCATACCACGGCGTTACTAGTCCACTAGTCACCATGTCCTCATACCACGACGTTACTAGTCCACTGGTCACCATGTCCTCATACCACGGCGTTACTAGTCCACTGATCACCATGTCCTCATACCTCGACGTTACTACAGTGTGAGTTCACATCAACACTCCTCTCCTCTTTTCCCCCATAACTTGACTGACAGGACAGTAATGGTAGCCTAAACGGGCGTCTTCATAAGAACAGAACCCTTCGAAAACTAAGGTGACACCAGCTCACTGGAACACCTAACTCATTCCCTGACAGCCTGGTACAGACAACGCTGACCACACTGGGTCTAAAACTGCGACGTCTTGTACGTACAACCCGGTGCTTCACTACGTCTCTAGTTCAGAAAACAATAGGCAAGTAATTTATTCTAACAGCATAATAATAATTAATAATAATAATAATAATAATAATAATAATAATAATAATAGGTAAATAAATACATAAAATTACCACTACTACTACTACTACTACTAATAATAATAATAATAATAACAAATAATGATTAAAAAATATTTACTACTACTACTTTTACTATTACTACCACAACTACTACTACTACTACTACTACTACTGCTATTACCACTAATATAATAATAATAATAATAATAATAATAATAATAATAATAATAACAATAATAATGAAAAAATAATGTCAAGAATATATACTACTACTACTGCTACTATTACTACTACAACTACTGCTACTACCCCTACTACTAATACTACTATTACTACTACAACAACAACAACAACAACAACAACAACTACTACTACTACTACCACTACTACTACTACATGAAGTATGGTAACCAGTCGAGTCAGTACTACTGCCAAGCTAAGCCTGACTCTGAACATCAACAATGCCTAGATGGCAGCACCGTCTCGTGCACAAGCTTGGTGCACGGGGCGCGAGCACGACCGCACGACCACGTCAACACGACTGCACGGGGCGCGAGCACGACCGTACGACCACGTCAACACGACTGTGCGTCGCTGAACATGAAGGCACGACCACGTCAACACGACCGTGCGTCGCTGAACATGACTGCACGTCCACTTCAACACGACTGTACGTCGCTGAACATGACGGCACGACCATTTCAACACGACTGTGCGTCGCTGAACATGACGGCACGACCACTTCAACACGACTGTGGCGTCGCTGAACATGACGGCACAACCACTTCAACACGATGTGCGTCGCTGAACATGACGGCACGAAAACTTCAACACGACCGTGGCGTCGCTGAACACGACGGCACGACCACTTCAACACGACTGTGGCGTCGTTGAACATGACGGCACGACCACTTCAACACGACCGTGCGTCGCTGAACATCGAAGGCACGACCAATTCAACACGACCGTCCGTCGCTGAACATGAAGGCACGTTGATTGGGTATTTCATGGGCGCTGACCTGACCTTTCAGGACCAGGTCAAAGACCAGACCATCATAATGAAGGCTTGTACCGGAGGGTCATTAAAATATGAGGATGATTAGACGATTTCCAAACACCTAAATTGTAAAAAAGAAAGATTTAGAGACACGTTGAACTGGTTAATATACATTCATACACAATACAACAATGACGGTGATAAACCTTCTGATGTATAATACAGCCCTATACAACGTAATGTATATTACACACCTATAACACTCGCCCTTAACCCCGTCAGTATCATCCAACACACACCCAAAACCATCTATCGTATATTACACCCATCTAAACTAATGATAAACAATAATAATTACCATTCTACTGAATTACCTGCAGCCAAAGATTGGAAAATATACAGTGAAACAGCACACCACATATATATATACACTGGCGATACACGGAGTGGACATGGGGTCTTAAATATTGCCAGTCTTTATATACACATTATATAATAAGAGGGATTTTTATTCTTTTAAAACATAGGTGTTTGTTGGTGATGTTAATGATGGTAAGGATATTGCGGGGGGGGGGGGGGGTGAATTATGCAGCGGTGTGTGCGAGCTGAGGTGGCCTCATCTGTCGCCTTGCAACCCGGGGACGAGGGATACCAGGTGTGATGGTGGCGAGAACGGCGCGGTAGCTGCATCCCGAAGTGTCGGATGAGGTGCAGGCAATGGCTGGGGAAAGATGGATAGACAGATAGATAGAGATAGATAGATAGATAGATAGATAGAGAGAGAGAGAGAGAGAGAGAGAGAGAGAGAGAGAGAGAGAGAGAGAGAGAGAGAGAGAAGGGGTGGGGTGGTATGACTTACGTGGAACGCAATCTCGGCTGGTGATGCGCGGGGGTCAAGGAGGAGAAGAAGACGTGCAACAGCACTCGGGAACCATCAAACAAGGATAACGACATAATGGCCTCGTTGGAGCGTCCTAATCAGCTCAGGCCACAGCATTTTCGTGTCTACAGGAAGGCATAATCCTCGATCGCTGGACAGGTTCCCCTTTCCACTTGCGTGAACCACTCAATATAACAACCATCACGACCTGTCTAACTACCTAACAACCATCACGACCTGTCTAACTATTTAACAACCATCACGACCTGTCCAACTACCTAACAACCATCGCGACCTGTCTCTAACTACTTAACAACCATCACGACCTGTCTAACTACTTAACAACCATTACCACCTGTCAAACTACTTAACAACCATCACGACCTGTCTCTAACTACTTAACAACCATCACGACCTGTCTCTAACTACTTAACAACCATCACGACCTGTCTCTAACTACTAAACAAGCATCACCACCTGTCTCTAACTACTTAACAACCATCACAACATGTCTCTAACTACTTAAAAACCATCATGACCTGTCTCTAACTACTTAACAGCCACCACGACCTGTCTCTAACTACTTAATAAAGCTGTTCTTGCCCAGAGACCACAGTGCATTACCACCCCTGACTCTACGTAGACCCTCCTCCCCCTCCCTACCCTACCCCCCACCCCCTTCCCTCACCATGAAAAGTTGACCGGAACCTGAAAACGTTTACAAGGACAGAAATAAATGGGGGAAAAAAAAAAAGTGAAATACAACGATGCGAAAAGAGCGGCCGATTGAAAAAAAAAAAATCATGGCTGCAGATTTAAAGGCCAGACGGGGTTGACACAAGGCCGCCAAAAACACAGCACCACCAACCAACCAACCAACCAACCACCCACCCAACCAGGTTACAGTCGAACTGTATCTGATGGGCTGCTGTAGTTTAACCACACGCCAAACCCCCATTTGCATCGCTCCTCATTCACCTTTCTGGTTCCTGCTACTGGCATGGCCGTCTGGGGGTTAGGGGAAACCCAATGAAGTGATGTGAAATACTACATTTTCTTTCCTGACTAAGACGTTAAGGATACGTCTCAGTAACGCTGAGTATATATATATATATATATATATATATATATATATATATATATATATATATATATATATATATATATATTAGCCAAAGCCGGGTAGCCAATTCATAGACCAACCGCCAAGGGTGGATGAACAGCTGCGTTGACTGTGGACCGACTACCGCGACCAGGGTTCGAACCTACGCGGGCTGGACCACCCCAGGCGCCCCGTGATTCATGGTCGACAACGGTAACAGCTAAATCACTAAGGTCCATATTCCGCGTGGGGGGGGGGGGGGAAGGGATTTGATCCCTTGAGCGCGACGGTACGAACTCTGGCCCATGACCTGATCCTTGAACGTCAGGTCAAAGGTCACGGCATCATAATACGCAAGGGTCATACTCCAACGTGTTCAAGGGTCGTAGCGTCGTGCTCAAGGGTCGTACCGTCGTACTGAAGGGTCGTAGCGTCGTGTTCAAGGACTGTACCATAAACTACGAAAGACTTCAACCGATATCACAGGTGAGTCAGCATCGAACATCACCACCAGGAGGTCATATAAGAACGTCAGAGCGTACAATACCTGACCCAGACGGCTGGGGGGTACCTGAAACATAACGGAACACCTGTAGCAATACCTGGGGCTCACCTGAACACCTACATCATCTGTGGTCAAGAAAACACTAGTACTACCACAGCTTGCTCGATCAAAGGCCTCTCAGTCTAGCGCAACACGACACCAGCATGAACACAGCTTACTAGAACAGCAGCATGGCTAGGGCTACTGGAACTCCTAATTTCTAAATCCTTACTAGAACTGAGTAACGCTAGACCAGTAGAATCGTCTTGGGGTTCCCTAAAACACGCTAGCAAACCTCACTGATTCTAACATCACTAACCAACACACACACACACACACACACACACACACACACTTCAACCACAAGACTATGAGATATTTTTCCTCCTTCGAGGGTTTAGTGAAACACGCAAATGAAGAAAACGACTTGCTGGAACACGACTGCTCACAAGACATATTAGAATACCTATAACCTTCAAGGTCATGTCAAAGGTCACACGCTCCTCCCCCCCCAAAAGGGGTCGTACCACTCCTTCAGGACATAAGCCTCGAGCTCGCCGCCACCCTAGTCTCTTCTGTCGGCTCGAACGAAAGAAGAAAAAAAAATAATAATACGTAACTGAATAAATTATTGGATGCAATAATCGTGAGGAGGGGCAAAATACTGTTTATTTAATGCAATTCCTTTATGTACAAATATTCCACAAAGCCAACGCGACCCCGACCGATATTTTCCTATGTCCCTTTTAACTGTGCCTTTATCATCTGACAAGTGAACACCACAGAACCCCCCAGGCGTGGTGGGCAGAACACCGTCAAAATAACATGTCCTCGCGGCGATTGTGATGGGGGGGGGGGGGGGGAAATAATACAGCTGTATGATACACCAGTAACACTAATTAGTCAAGTTAGCAACTTCACCAGCACTCATTCAGCACACCTACAATCAGATGAAAAAAAAAAAGAAAGAAAAAAAATGTTTTTTTTAAAAGTGTGAACGTTAAAACTAACAATAGCCCCCCACCCCCCCCCCCCCTCTTCCTCCCACCATCCTTCCTGACGCCCCTCCCCGCCCCCCCTCTCTCCCACCCCCACCAAAACCGTTACTGCATCATCAGCAAAATGCAACTGCGGGAGGGAAGGGAGGAGGAGGAGGAGGAGGAAGAGGAGGAAGTAGGGGGGGGGGGGGGTGAAAATCTATTTCTTTTTTACAATCTCTCTATACCAACATGTTGCAAATCTGATCACCTCCAACGGTCGTATATCAACGGTGGTTACCTACGGGCAACAAAAGGCGCGCACGCGCACACCCCCCATTCAACTCCCATTTCTGAAACTCCGACTGAATGAGAGAGAGAGAGAGAGAGAGAGAGAGAGAGAGAGAGAGAGAGAGAGAGAGAGAGAGAGAGAGAGAGAGAGAGGTAAACAATCATTTGGCAAGGCAAATACACTTATATTTAATCTGCATTCATATTTAATATTCATTAGCGACGCTCAATGATCGAATGATTCCCGTAACACAATGCGAAAACAAATACCCATTCTAAAACTACTATATAACGTTCATCCCCACATCACCTCCCCCTCCCTCTATCTCTTTTCTAATTATTATTACTATTATTATTATCATCATTTCTATTAATTTCGGGCACATTGGAAAAAAGAAAAAAAAAAAACAAACCTTACGCGCTATCACTAAATCACTTAACAGGCAACAGAACAGTCGGGGGGAAGAGAAGAGAGAGAGAGAGAGAGAGAGAGAGAGAGAGAGGTAAATAAACATCAGTGGAGGGAACAATGCAATATCCCGGATCACATCTGATACCGGACCCCCCAACCCCCCACCATCCACCCACCCACCCATCCCACCATCCACCCATCCCAACCCCCCCCCTCCACCTTCCACCCATCCCATCCCCCCCACCATCCACCCATCCCATCCCCCCCTCCCCTCCCTCTTTCGCCAACGACCAAAACTGCTGAACGATATCCAACAGCTCTGACCGAAAGTACTGGCGCGTGCACGCTCGCGCGCGCAACAAACACCACCCCCCCCCCTCCTCCCTCCCCCTCCCCTCCCCAATTTCCTGTACAGATAGAGACAATGTGAAGCAATGGAGAGAGAGAGAGAGAGAGAGAGAGAGAGAGAGAGAGAGAGAGAGAGATAGAGAGAGAGAGAGACAAACCCCCCTGGTGTCGCTGCTCGTGTTTCATTATGTTTCGTGTATCTTGGTGGGGGAGACACAACAGTAACGATACAACATTAATGGCCGCGTGTATCACCCGTTGGATAGTCTTCCTTCTTCTTCTTTTTTCATTTATTTCTTTCTTTCTTCTTTTCGCTTCCCTCCGAGTCGTGGTCCTAGTTGAACGACGACACGGGTAAATCACGTTCACCCTGTCGCTCAAAATGTCGTGCATCGCCATCCGCCACCTCCCACCTCCAACCAGCCCCCCCAACACCCAAACAGGAGACGAAGATGACCATACAACTCCTCCGTTGTTGAGCCGTAATGCCATTCTTGCAGACAGTTCAGAAATTACACAGACGACAACGGGATCTTCAACGGGAACGACCACGGGATCGACAACGGGAACGACAACGGAACTAAAACGGAATCGACAACGGGATCGACAACGGGAAAGACAACGGGAACGACAACGAGAATTACAACGGAAACGACAACAGGAACTACAACGGGAATCACACCAACGGGAACGACAACGGGAATTACACCGACGGGAACTTGGTCATTTCCTTCATCACAACAACAACAACAACAACAACAACAACACTTCAGTATCAACACAGGACGGCATACACGACACGAACGCACGTTCACCTCCGGCAACACAGGCGATGAGGACGTGTGTGTATAACACTAATCAAAATAATTCGACTCCAACAATGCAGGTGGATGATAATTCACGACGCGTCAGGTTACCGCCGATACAATAGACGCAGCCCAGTGGCACCCAACACCTGAGCACTGCTCTGTGTCCGTGTGTGTGTGTGTGTGTG
>NC_092228.1:16528892-16533892 GCF_036320965.1 Panulirus ornatus
CCAAGCTCTCTCATCCCCAACAGACTTCATACTTGCCCCTCTTTCCAAAACTCTTGCATTTACCTCCCTAACAACCCCATCCATAAACAAATTAAACAACCATGGAGACATCACACACCCCTGCCGCAAACCTACATTCACTGAGAACCAATCACTTTCCTCTCTTCCTACACGTACACATGCCTTACATCCTCGATAAAAACTTTTCACTGCTTCTAACAACTTTCCTCCCACACCATATATTCTTAATACCTTCCACAGAGCATCTCTATCAACTCTATCATATGCCTTCTCCAGATCCATAAATGCTACATACAAATCCATTTGCTTTTCTAAGTATTTCTCACATACATTCTTCAAAGCAAACACCTGATCCACACATCCTCTACCACTTCTGAAACCACACTGCTCTTCCCCAATCTCATGCTCTGTACATGCCTTCACCCTCTCAATCAATACCCTCCCATATAATTTACCAGGAATACTCAACAAACTTATACCTCTGTAATTTGAGCACTCACTCTTATCCCCTTTGCCTTTGTACAATGGCACTATGCACGCATTCCGCCAATCCTCAGGCACCTCACCATGAGTCATACATACATTAAATAACCTTACCAACCAGTCAACAATACAGTCACCCCCTTTTTTAATAAATTCCACTGCAATACCATCCGAACCTGCTGCCTTGCCGGCTTTCATCTTCCGCAAAGCTTTCACTACCTCTTCTCTGTTTACCAAATCATTTTCCCTAACCCTCTCACTTTGCACACCACCTCGACCAAGACACCCTATATCTGCCACTCTATCATCAAACACATTCAACAAACCTTCAAAATACTCACTCCATCTCCTTCTCACATCACCACTACTTGTTATCACCTCCCCATTTGCGCCCTTCACTGAAGTTCCCATTTGCTCCCTTGTCTTACGCACTTTATTTACCTCCTTCCAAGAACATCACGCACTTTATTTACCTCCTTCCAGAACATCTTTTTATTCTCCCTAAAATTTAATGATACTCTCTCACCCCAACTCTCATTTGCCCTTTTTTTCACCTCTTGCACCTTTCTCTTGACCTCCTGTCTCTTTCTTTTATACATCTCCCACTCAATTGCATTTTTTCCCTGCAAAAATCGTCCAAATGCCTCTCTCTTTTCTTTCACTAATACTCTTACTTCTTCATCCCACCACTCACTACCCTTTCTAATCAACCCACCTCCCACTCTTCTCATGCCACAAGCATCTTTTGCGCAATCCATCACTGATTCCCTAAATACATCCCATTCCTCCCCCACTCCCCTTACTTCCATTGTTCTCACCTTTTTCCATTCTGTACTTAGTCTCTCCTGGTACTTCCTCACACAGGTCTCCTTCCCAAGCTCACTTACTCTCACCACCCTCTTCACCCCAACATTCACTCTTTTTTTTTTTCTGAAAACCCATACAAATCTTCACCTTAGCCTCCACAAGATAATGATCAGACATCCCTCCAGTTGCACCTCTCAGCACATTAACATCCAAAAGTCTCTCTCGCACGCCTGTCAATTAACACGTAATCCAATAACGCTCTCTGGCCATCTCTCCTACTTACATAAGTATACTTATGTATATCTCGCTTTTTAAACCAGGTATTCCCAATCATCAGTCCTTTTTCAGCACATAAATCTACAAGCTCTTCACCATTTCCATTTACAACACTGAACACCCCATGTATACCAATTATTCCCTCAACTGTCACATTACTCACCTTTGCATTCAAATCACCCATCACTATAACCCGGTCTCGTGCAACAAAGCCACTAACACACTCATTCAGCTGCTCCCAAAACACTTGCCTCTCTTGATCTTTCTTCTCATGCCCAGGTGCATATGCACCAATAATCACCCACCTCTCTCCATCAACTTTCAGTTTTACCCATATATATATATATATATATATATATATATATATATATATATATATATATATAGGAATTAAGAAATGAGAGAGTTATAATCTTAAGAAATGAATGGGTAAAGCACCCTTTCTGTGATGAATTGGAGGATAAGCTGAGAGGATCTAGGAATATGGAGGATGATGTGGAGGCAGTTAGACTGCCTTACTGGAAGCAGGCAGTAAAGTTTGAGGAGGTTATATATAAGTGGCGGAATGAAGATTTGAGAAAGTTGATGGTGGAGGGAAAAAGCATAGAGAGGCTAAATTTGCAGAAAATATTGATGCATAAAGGCTAAGGAAGCTGAATAAAGGAGTGAAAATTAGTTAAAGGAAACAAATTGAGGCTCTCTGAAGAAAACTTTATCAGAAGGTAAGACAATAATAAGCTATTCTGGAAAGAGTTGAATGAGATGCGTGTCGTAGAAGGCAACTAAAAAGGGAGGGAGCGGGGGCTGGAAATCCTCCCCTCTCTTTTTTTTTTTCCAAAAGAAGGAACAGAGAAGGGGGCCAGGTAAGGATATTGCCTCAGAGGCCCAGTCCTCTGTTCTTAACGCTACCTTGCTAATGCGGGAAATGGCGAATAGTTTGAAATATATTTATATATATATATATATATATTTATCCCTGGGGATAGGGGATTAAGAATACTTCCCACGTATTCCCTGCGTGTCGTAGAAGGCGACTAAAAGGGGGGGGGAGCGGGTGGCTGGAAATCCTCCCCTCTCATTTTTTTTTAATTTTCCAAAAGGAGGAACAGAGAAGGGGGCCAGGTGAGGATATTCCCTCAAAGGCCCAGTCCTCTGTTCTTAACGCTACCTCGCTGATGCGGGAAATGGCGAATAGTATGAAAGAAAAAGAAAAATATATATATATATATATATATATATATATATATATATATATATATATATATATATATATATATATATATATATGTGTGTGTGTGTGTGTGTGTGTGTGTGTGTGTTTTATACATATTCGCCATTTCCCGCGTTAGCGAGGTAGCGTTAAGAACAGAGGACTGAGCCTTCGAGGGGAATATCCTCACTTGGCCCCCTTCACTATTCCTTCTTTTTTTTAGCGCAAAAAAAAAAAAAAATATATATATACTTATGTTCGCGTTACGGTTAAGATTAGCTACACCGGCGACTTCCGGGACGATAAACATCCCGGGCCAACACTGGATAAAAATTCTGTCCCTTAGTCTCCCACACACGTGTGTCTGCCATTCTGTCCCTTAGTCTCTCACACACGTGTGTCTGCCACTCTGTCCCTTAGCCTCTCACACACGTGTGTCTGCCATTCTGTCCCTTAGTCTCTCACACACGTGTGTCTGCCACTCTGTCCCTTAGTCTCCCACACACGTGTGTCTGCCATTCTGTCCCTTAGTCTCCCACACACGTGTGTCTGCCATTCTGTCCCTTAGTCCCTCACACACGTGTGTCTGCCACTCTGTCCCTTAGTCTCCCACACACGTGTGTCTGCCATTCTGTCCCTTAGTCTCCCACACACGTGTGTCTGCCATTCTGTCCCTTAGTCCCTCACACACGTGTGTCTGCCATTCTGTCCCTTAGTCTCCCACACACGTGTGTCTGCCATTCTGTCCCTTAGTCCCTCACACACGTGTGTCTGCCATTCTGTCCCTTAGTCTCTCACACACGTGTGTCTGCCATTCTGTCCCTTAGCCTCTCACACACGTGTGTCTGCCATTCTGTCCCTTAGTCTCCCACACACGTGTGTCTGCCATTCTGTCCCTTAGTCCCTCACACACGTGTGTCTGCCATTCTGTCCCTTAGTCTCTCACACACGTGTGTCTGCCATTCTGTCCCTTAGTCTCTCACACACGTGTGTCTGCCACTCTGTCCCTTAGTCTCTCACACACGTGTGTCTGCCACTCTGTCCCTTAGTCTCTCACACACGTGTGTCTGCCACTCTGTCCCTTAGTCTCTCACACACGTGTGTCTGCCACTCTGTCCCTTAGTCTCTCACACACGTGTGTCTGCCATTCTGTCCCTTAGTCTCCCACACACGTGTTGTCTGCCATTCTGTCCCTTAGTCTCTCACACACGGTGTCTGCCATTCTGTCCCTTAGTCTCTCACACACGTGTGTCTGCCATTCTGTCCCTTAGTCTCTCACACACGTGTGTCTGCCAATCTGTCCCTTAGTCTCTCACACACGTGTGTCTGCCATTCTGTCCCTTAGTCTCTCACACACGTGTGTCTGCCATTCTGTCCCTTAGTCTCTCACGCACGTGTGTCTGCCACTCTGTCCCTTTGTCTCTCACACACGTGTGTCTGCCACTCTGTCCCTTAGTCCTCTCACACACGTGTGTCTGCCATTCTGTCCCTTAGTCTCTCACACACGTGTGTCTGCCATTCTGTCCCTTAGTTCTCTCACACACGTGTGTCTGCCATTCTGTCCCTTAGTCTCTCACACACGTGTGTCTGCCATTCTGTCCCTTAGCCTCTCACACACGTGTGTCTGCCATTCTGTCCCTTAGTCTCTCACACACGTGTGTCTGCCATCTGTCCCTTAGTCTCTCACACACGTGTGTCTGCCATTCTGTCCCTTAGTCCTCTCACACACGTGTGTCTGCCATTCTGTCCCTTAGCCTCTCACACACGTGTGTCTGCCATTCTGTCCCTTAGTCCTCCACACACGTGTGTCTGCCATTCTGTCCCTTAGTCTCTCACACACGTGTGTCTGCCATTCTGTCCCTTAGCCTCTGCACACACGTGTGTCCTGCCATTCTGTCCCTTAGTCTCTCACACACGTGTGTCTGCCATTCTGTCCCTTAGTCCCTCACACACGTGTGTCTGCCATTCTGTCCCCTTAGTCCCTCACACACGTGTGTCTGCCATTCTGTCCCTTAGTCTCTCACACACGTGTGTCTGCCATTCTGTCCCTTAGGTCTCTCACACACGTGTGTCCTGCCACTCTGTCCCTTAGTCCTCTCACACACGTGTGTCTGCCACTCTGTCCCTAGTCTCTCACACACGTGTGTCTGCCACTCTGGTCCCTTAGTCTCTCACACACGTGTGTCTGCCATTCTGTCCCTTA
>NC_092228.1:16538892-16568892 GCF_036320965.1 Panulirus ornatus
TCTCTGTTCCTTCTTTTGGATAATTAAAAAAAAAACGAGAGGGGAGGATTTCCAGCCCCCCGCTCCCTCCCCTTTTAGTCGCCTTCTACGACACGCAGGGAATACGTGGGAAGTATTCTTTCTCCCCTATCCCCAGGGATAATATATATATATATATATATATATATATATATATATATATATATATATATATATATATATATATATATATATATATATGTAGCATTTATGGATCTGGAGAAGGCATATGATAGAGTTGATAGAGATGCTCTGTGGAAGGTATTAAGAATATATGGTGTGGGAGGAAAGTTGTTAGAAGCAGTGAAAACTTTTTATCGAGGATGTAAGGCATGTGTACGTGTAGGAAGAGAGGAAAGTGATTGGTTCTCAGTGAATGTAGGTTTGCGGCAGGGGTGTGTGATGTCTCCATGGTTGTTTAATTTGTTTATGAATGGGGTTGTTAGGGAGGTAAATGCAAGAGTTTTGGAAAGAGGGGCAAGTATGAAGTCTGTTGGGGATGAGAGAGCTTGGGAAGTGAGTCAGTTGTTGTTCGCTGATGATACAGCGCTGGTGGCTGATTCATGTGAGAAACTGCAGAAGCTGGTGACTGAGTTTGGTAAAGTGTGTGGAAGAAGAAAGAGTAAATGTGAACAAGAGCAAGGTTATTAGGTACAGTAGGGTTGAGGGTCAAGTCAATTGGGAGGTGAGTTTGAATGGAGAAAAACTGGAGGAAGTGAAGTGTTTTAGATATCTGGGAGCGGATCTGGCAGCGGATGGAAACATGGAAGCGGAAGTGGATCATAGGGTGGGGGAGGGGGCGAAAATTCTGGGGGCCTTGAAGAATGTGTGGAAGTCGAGAACATTATCTCGGAAAGCAAAAATGGGTATGTTTGAAGGAATAGTGGTTCCAACAATGTTGTATGGTTGCGAGGCGTGGGCTATGGATAGAGTTGTGCGCAGGAGGATGGATGTGCTGGAAATGAGATGTTTGAGGACAATGTGTGGTGTGAGGTGGTTTGATCGAGTGAGTAACGTAAGGGTAAGAGAGATGTGTGGAAATAAAAAGAGCGTGGTTGAGAGAGCAGAAGAGGGTGTTTTGAAGTGGTTTGGGCACATGGAGAGAATGAGTGAGGAAAGATTGACCAAGAGGATATATGTGTCGGAGGTGGAGGGAACGAGGAGGAGAGGGAGACCAAATTGGAGGTGGAAAGATGGAGTGAAAAAGATTTTGTGTGATCGGGGCCTGAACATGCAGGAGGGTGAAAGGAGGGCAAGGAATAGAGTGAATTGGAGCGATGTGGTATACCGGGGTTGACGTGCTGTCAGTGAATTGAATCAAGGCATGTGAAGCGTCTGGGGTAAACCATGGAAAGCTGTGTAGGTATGTATATTTGCGTGTGTGGACGTATGTATATACATGTGTATGGGGGGGGGGGGTTGGGCCGTTTCTTTCGTCTGTTTCCTTGCGCTACCTCGCAAACGCGGGAGACAGCGACAAAGTATAATAACAATAATAATATAATAATAATATATATATATATATATATATATATATATATATATATATATATATATATATATATATATATATATACATATATATATATATATATATATATATATATATATATATATATATATATATATATATATATATATATATATATATTTTTTTTATACTTTGTCGCTGTCTCCCGCGTTTGCGAGGTAGCGCAAGGAAACAGACGAAAGAAATGGCCCAACCCCCCCCCATACACATGTATATACATACGTCCACACACGCAAATATACATACCTACACAGCTTTCCATGGTTTACCCCAGACGCTTCACATGCCTTGATTCAATCCACTGACAGCACGTCAACCCCGGTATACCACATCGCTCCAATTCACTCTATTCCTTGCCCTCCTTTCACCCTCCTGCATGTTCAGGCCCCGATCACACAAAATCTTTTTCAATCCATCTTTCCACTTCCAATTTGGTCTCCCTCTTCTCCTTGCTCCCTCCACCTCCGACACATATATCCTCTTGGTCAATCTTTCCTCACTCATCCTCTCCATGTGCCCAAACCACTTCAAAACACCCTCTTCTGCTCTCTCAACCACGCTCTTTTTATTTCCACACATCTCTCTTACCCTTACGTTACTCACTCGATCAAACCACCTCACACCACACATTGTCCTCAAACATCTCATTTCCAGCACATCCATCCTCCTGCGCACAACTCTATCCATAGCCCACGCCTCGCAACCATACAACATTGTTGGAACCACTATTCCTTCAAACATACCCATTTTTGCTTTCCGAGATAATGTTCTCGACTTCCACACATTCTTCAAGGCCCCCAGAATTTTCGCCCCCTCCCCCACCCTATGATCCACTTCCGCTTCCATGGTTCCATCCGCTGCCAGATCCACTCCCAGATATCTAAAACACTTCACTTCCTCCAGTTTTTCTCCATTCAAACTCACCTCCCAATTGACTTGACCCTCAACCCTACTGTACCTAATAACCTTGCTCTTATTCACATTTACTCTTAACTTTCTTCTTCCACACACTTTACCAAACTCAGTCACCAGCTTCTGCAGTTTCTCACATGAATCAGCCACCAGCGCTGTATCATCAGCGAACAACAACTGACTCACTTCCCAAGCTCTCTCATCCCCAACAGACTTCATACTTGCCCCTCTTTCCAAAACTCTTGCATTTACCTCCCTAACAACCCCATCCATAAACAAATTAAACAACCATGGAGACATCACACACCCCTGCCGCAAACCTACATTCACTGAGAACCAATCACTCTCCTCTCTTCCTACACGTACACATGCCTTACATCCTCGATAAAAACTTGTCACTGCTTCTAACAACTTTCCTCCCACACCATATATTCTTAATACCTTCCACAGAGCATCTCTATCAACTCTATCATATGCCTTCTCCAGATCCATAAATGCTACATACAAATCCATTTGCTTTTCTAAGTATTTCTCACATACATTCTTCAAAGCAAACACCTGATCCACACATCCTCTACCACTTCTGAAACCACACTGCTCTTCCCCAATCTGATGCTCTGTACATGCCTTCACCCTCTCAATCAATACCCTCCCATATAATTTACCAGGAATACTCAACAAACTTATACCTCTGTAATTTGAGCACTCACTCTTATCCCCTTTGCCTTTGTACAATGGCACTATGCACGCATTCCGCCAATCCTCAGGCACCTCACCATGAGTCATACATACATTAAATAACCTTACCAACCAGTCAACAATACAGTCACCCCCTTTTTTAATAAATTCCACTGCAATACCATCCAAACCTGCTGCCTTGCCGGCTTTCATCTTCCGCAAAGCTTTCACTACCTCTTCTCTGTTTACCAAATCATTTTCCCTAACCCTCCCACTTTGCACACCACCTCGACCAAAACACCCTATATCTGCCACTCTATCATCAAACACATTCAACAAACCTTCAAAATACTCACTCCATCTCCATCTCACATCACCACTACTTGTTATCACCTCCCCATTTGCGCCCTTCACTGAAGTTCCCATTTGCTCCCTTGTCTTACGCACTTTATTTACCTCCTTCCAGAACATCTTTTTATTCTCCCTAAAATTTAATGATACTCTCTCACTCCAACTCTCATTTGCCCTTTTTTTTCACCTCTTGCACCTTTCTCTTGACCTCCTGTCTCTTTCTTTTATACATCTCCCACTCAATTGCATTTTTTCCCTGCAAAAATCGTCCAAATGCCTCTCTCTTCTCTTTCACTAATACTCTTACTTCTTCATCCCACCACTCACTACCCTTTCTAATCAACCCACCTCCCACTCTTCTCATGCCACAAGCATCTTTTGCGCAATCCATCACTGATTCCCTACATACATCCCATTCCTCCCCCACTCCCCTTGCTTCCATTGTTCTCACCTTTTTCCATTCTGTACTCAGTCTCTCCTGGTACTTCCTCACACAGGTCTCCTTCTCAAGCTCACTTACTCTCACCACCCTCTTCACCCCAACATTCACTCTTCTTTTCTGAAAACCCATACAAATCTTCACCTTAGCCTCCACAAGATAATGATCAGACATCCCTCCAGTTGCACCTCTCAGCACATTAACATCCAAAAGTCTCTCTTTCGCACGCCTGTCAATTAACACGTAATCCAATAACGCTCTCTGGCCATCTCTCCTACTTACATAAGTATACTTATGTATATCTCGCTTTTTAAACCAGGTATTCCCAATCATCAGTCCTTTTTCAGCACATAAATCTACAAGCTCTTCACCATTTCCATTTACAACACTGAACACCCCATGTATACCAATTATTCCCTCAACTGCCACATTACTCACCTTTGCATTCAAATCACCCATCACTATAACCCGGTCTCGTGCATCAAAACCACTAACGCACTCATTCAGCTGCTCCCAAAACACTTGCCTCTCTTGATCTTTCTTCTCATGCCCAGGTGCATATGCACCAATAATCACCCACCTCTCTCCATCAACTTTCAGTTTTACCCATATTAATCGAGAATTTACTTTCTTACACTCTATCACATACTCCCACAACTCCTGTTTCAGGAGTATTGCTACTCCTTCCCTTGCTCTTGTCCTCTCACTAACCCCTGACTTTACTCCCCAGACATTCCCAAACCACTCTTCCCCTTTACCCTTGAGCTTCGTTTCACTCAGAGCCAAAACATCCAGGTTCCTTTCCTCAAACATACTACCTATCTCTCCTTTCTTCACATCTTGGTTACATCCACACACATTTAGGCACCCCACTCTGAGCCTTCGAGGAGGATGAGCACTCCCCGCGTGACTCCTTCTTCTGTTTCCTATTTTAGAAAGTTAATACAAGGAGGGGAGGATTTCTGGCCCCCCGCTCCCGTCCCCTCTAGTCGCTTTCTACGACACGCGAGGAATACGTGGGAAGTATTCTTTCACCCCTATCCCCAGGGATAATATACATATATATATACATATACACATACACACACATACACATACATACGCACATATACACACACACACACATACATATATATACATATGAAAAATGTAAGAAACAATTTAGAAAACTGAAACTTCTAGCTTGAAATGAATGAAAAAAAATGAATGTCACATAATGGTTCAACCTCTGGCTATGGAAAAAAGGAAATGTATAATTTATTTACACAAACGTCAATAGCAGTTCTCATCAAATTAACCACTGTATCAATAAGCTTCAATGTCTAAGCTACATTTTTCTCCAATTTCACTATTTTTCTTCACATTTTCAATTGTGTCTGAAGGTTCTACTTCAAGAGTGATTGTTTTTCCAGTAAGGGTCTTCACATCTTGGTTACATCCACACACAATTAGGCACCCCAATCTGAGCCTTCGAGGAGGATGCTTTACTTGTGGTATATACACACTCAAACACACACACACACACACACACACACAAATATATTTCTATCAGTGGAATTTACTTCTAACTTTCCACACTGAAGAGATATTCGCAAACGCTTCTTTTACATACTATGATGATGCAAACTGGAAGGTAAGCGTTCCTCGTAAAAGGTGCTCTAAACAAGCGAGTGCTCCAACGACCTATTACCACGTACCACTTGGTTTCCTTGTGACGTAGTAAAGGGGCGAGGGATGAGGTGGTAAGGACAGTACATGGGAAAGCCAGATAACACAAGACCTGATGGTCTATGACGAGGTTATCTGCTGGAGGACAGTACATGGGAGAGCCAGATAACACAAGACCTGATGGTCTATGACGAGGTTATCTGCTGGAGGACAGTACATGGGAAAGCCAGATAACACAAGACCTGATGGTCTATGACGAAGTTATCTGCTGGAGGACAGTACATTAGAAAGCCAGATAACACAAGACCTGATGGTCTATGACGAGGTTATCTGCTGGAGGACAGTACATGGGAAAGCCAGATAACAGAAGACCTGATGGTCTGTGACGAGGTTATCTGCTGGAGGACAGTACATGGGAAAGCCAGATAACACAAGACCTGATGGTCTATGACGAAGTTATCTGCTGGAGGACAGTACATGGGAAAGCCAGATAACACAAGACCTGATGGTCTATGACGAAGTTATCTGCTGGAGGACAGTACATGGGAAAGCCAGATAACACAAGACCTGATGGTCTATGACGAGGTTATCTGCTGGAGGACAGTACATGGGAAAGCCAGATAACACAAGACCTGATGGTCTGTGACGAGGTTATCTGCTGGAGGACAGTACATGGGAAAGCCAGATAACACAAGACCTGATGGTCTATGACGAAGTTATCTGCTGGAGGACAGTACATGGGAAAGCCAGATAACACAAGACCTGATGGTCTATGACGAAGTTATCTGCTGGAGGACAGTACATGGGAAAGCCAGATAACACAAGACCTGATGGTCTGTGACGAGGTTATCTGCTGGAGGACAGTACATGGGAAAGCCAGATAACACAAGACCTGATGGTCTATGACGAAGTTATCTGCTGGAGGACAGTACATGGGAAAGCCAGATAACACAAGACCTGATGGTCTATGACGAAGTTATCTGCTGGAGGACAGTACATGGGAAAGACAGATAACACAAGACCTGATGGTCTATGACGAAGTTATCTGCTGGAGGACAGTACATGGGGAGGCTAGACAAGGTTACCTGATGGAAGACAGTAACAGCATCCTAAACTCGCTCTCATCCACATAGACAAAGTGAGGACGATAGAATAAAGCAGAGGGTTGCTCACACTCCCCCCAGAACACCCCAACCCCCACCCAAACTACGCAGTAGGAGTAGCAGCAGCAGCACTGTAGCGCCACCACCACCTCGTCCTCGCCTCGTACCAAGCCACTGGCCACCTTCCGAGAACAGTTTATGTTTCCTCTGGTAACCATTCTGTGACTCCCAAACCTGCATCCTTAAGACCCGGGAGAGAAAAAACAAACAAACAAACAACAACAAAAAACAAAGCACAGAACAAGGAAAAAAAATATGGGTCTGACATGAAAGCAATCTTTTTTTTTCCTCTTCTCTCTCTCTCTCTCTCTCTCTCTCTCTCTCTCTCTCTCTCTCTCTCTCTCTCTCTCTCTCTCTCTCTCTCTCACGTTATGAGCAGCAGAGGCTTTCTATTTCCTTGTTCTTATTGTTCCCTTTACGGTAAAAGACCACTTCTTTATATATATATATATACATAAATATTCATTATTTATCATGTTTTTTCTTTTCTGAAAGGCCTCGGCTTCTAAGAAGCACTCTCTCACCCTGTTAGTTGGTCTCCTATATTCATTATCTATCATGTTTTTTCTTTTCTGAAAGGCCTCGGCTTCTAAGAAGCACTCTCTCACCCTGTTAGTTGGTCTCCTAAGTTTTACCAAGAAAATACCTTAAGGACATATCGGGGAAGACCTCTGACGGTAAGTACGTTAGCAGTTTTACGCTTCGCACCAAAACAAGGAAAACTAACGTATTTATCAACCTTATCAGTTCCACAAAAATGAGAGAGAAAAAAAAACAAAAAACCAGCAGTTCAAAGGAGCTCTTCGTTAACGAGGCGGGGATACCAAACGTAAAAACTTCAAGTTAAACGAGAAAAAAAACAAAAAATATGCGTCATTATTCTATCAGCTGATAAACAAGAACATTTTCTAAAGGGAATAAATTACGCCTTTTTTTTTCTTCCCGCCAATGTTAGCGACCAAAGAGATGACTTCCCGCGCTGACTAGGAGCCAATGAGATGAGAGATGACTTCCCGCCCTGGCCAAGAGCCAATGAGATGACTTCCAGCGCTGGCCAGGAGCCAATGAGATGACTTCCCGCGCTGACCAGGAGCCAATGAGATGTCTTCCCGCCCTGGCCAAGAGCCAATGAGATGACTTTCCGCCCTGGCCAAGAGCCAATGTGATGACTTCCCGCGCTGGCCAGGAGCCAATGAGATGACTTCACGCGCTGGCCAGGAGCCAATGAGATGACTTCACGCGCTGACTAAGACCCAATGAGATGACCTCCCGCGCTGGCCAGGAGCCAATGAGATGACTTCCCGCGCTGGCCAGGAGCCAATGAGATGACTTCCCGCGCTAGCTAGGAGCCAATGAGATGACTTCCCACCCTGACCAAGAGCCAATGAGATGACCTCCCGCGCTGGCCAGGAGCCAATGAGGTGACCTCACGCGCTGACCAGGAGCCAATAAGATGACCTCCCGCGCTGATCAAGAGCCAATGAGATGACTTCCCGCAGAGTTCAACAGCCTATGAGATCACTTCCCGCGGTATAGCCAGCAACCAATCACATGAATTCCCACCATAACTGACAATCATCGAAATGACCCGATGAAGATTAGCAGCCAATCAACGACCTTCACACAAAGATCAACACCCAATCATTACAATGATCACAGTCGCCATCTGCTCGAATGGCAGTCAGCCTCACTAACAAGCAATCAGTCACAATCAACCATCAAACATGTGGCGAACATGATTAGGTAACACCTATGACCAATCACTTCACTCAATTACCACCAACAGTCATACAACTCAACCAAAACGACTCATTAGGTGATCGAGACTAGACTAACAAATCAATCACGTGAATCACCATTGATCGACCAACCACCAATCGCCATGATTCACATCCAGTCATAATGCTGCACGACGTAGTGTACGACCAATCACGTCACTGCCCTTGAACCAGAGCCATTCGTGTCGAGACACGTCATGATGAACATACGATCGTGTCACTAAACGCTGCGAATCATGTCCAATCGTATCACTATACATCATGATTCACGCCCAATCAGGACAAAGCAGGCCACGATTCACGCCCAATCAGGACAAAGCAGGCCACGATTCACGACCAATCATGTCGCTACATCACTCCAAACTATCACATAACTTTCCCTTCCACTCTCCCAACCATCACACAGCTCTCCCCACCACTCTCCCAACCATCACATAGCTCTCCCCACCACTCTCCCAACCATCACATACCTCCCCCACCACTCTCCCAACCATCACATATCTCTCCCCACCACTATCGCTACCATCACATACCTCTCCCCACCACTCTCCCAACCATCACATAGCTCTCCCCACCACTCTCCCAACCATCACACAGCTCTCCCCACCACTCTCCCAACCATCACATACCTCCCCCACCACTCTCCCAACCATCACATACCTCCCCCACCATGGTTCTCAACCATCACACAACCTCATTATCTTTCACAACCATCACACAACCTCATTATCTTTCACAACCATCACACAACCTCATTATCTTTCACAACCATCACACAACCTCATTATCTTTCACAACCATCACACAACCTCATTATCTTTCACAACCATCACACAACCTCATTATCTTTCACAACCATCACACAACCTCATTATCTTTCACAACCATCACACAACCTCATTATCTTTCACAACCATCACACAACCTCATTATCTTTCACAACCATCACACAACCTCATTATCTTTCACAACCATCACACAACCTCATTATCTTTCACAACCATCACACAACCTCATTATCTTTCACAACCATCACATAACCTCATTATCTTTCACAACCATCACATAACCTCATTATCTTTCACAACCATCACACAACCTCATTATCTTTCACAACCATCACATAACTTTCTCAATATCTTTCACAACCATCACATAACTTTCTCATTATCTTTCACAACCATCACATAACTTTCCCTCTGTCATTCACAACACTCAAACAACTTTCCCTTCGGCATTCACAACCATCACGTGACTTTCCCATCATCATACGATTTTTCTGGCTATTATTTACAACTTACAACTTCTCGCTGCAATTCACAACACTTCCTACAGTCAATCACATTACCTCCCGCCATTAAACCCCAACCAATCACGGTGCTTCTCGCTACGATAAACAGCCAATCCCATTTACCGCCCGCCATTACCCACAGCCAATCACGGCGCTTCCCGCGATAATCAAGAGCCAATGGCGTGACGCGCGCCCCCAACCCCCCAAGACTCGCTCTTCAACTTCTTGGCACAGATACATTCTTGCTGCCTCCCGAGACGTATACAGAACCAGCATGTATTACTGATTTATTCCCCCCCATGAATATTCAGTGACACATTTAGTATATATCGGGGGCAGCAAAGACGACGCCAAACCGCCCCTCTGATATGATTAAATTCGTCCTCCAGACGAACCACGCAGACAACGAGACACATATGTATGCATGTGTAATGTACTCCAGACGAACACTGGAGCATACACAAATGCATGCATACATAATGGCACCCCGAGACATACAAAAATATACAACAGTAATACAAAAAAAATCAAAACAACGGCCATGCATCTGTAATGAATGTACTATGAAATGCAACACACTTGTTACATAAATATGCAATAAACTCAACGGGATCATCAAATGGCACGCACGTATACAGACTACAGTATGTGATACAGGAACAAACTCGAAACGCAATAACGTGAAATACGATTACTCAGATGCAGGCGGGAATGAAACACTTCAGTCCCGTGATAAAATATGGATAAAGTAAAATAGAAAAATAAAAAACATTCATAAACTCAACTAAATTAAAAAGGGGGAGTGTATCATGACCTTCCGTAAAACTCATAAAAGCCGTGCGAGTTCTTGCGAGCTGACGGTCGACCCGGAACGCGTCTCGCGGTGTACCACGCACGATAGCAGTGGTTTACATCAGCTTGCAGACTACGACTTGCAGAGAGTGATGGAATGCACCGGCGGTTTACTGAAACCAAGGGGTTTTACCCGTGGTTTCCGCTGTTCAACTGATTCCAACGACCTTAGAACTGACTTCTGTTTATACTTCAAGCCTGCTTGCCTGCCTACGTCTAAGACCCTTCACATGACGATTAAAACTCAATCTGCGACAGCTGCCGTGCGTCACAAGAAGGTGAGGACACCAAGATGGTAGGATGATTACTGATGGAGGAGGCTAGGTGCTCCTACGTAACTCTGGGGTACCACATGATGACAGGATGATTACTGATGGAGGAGGCTAGGTGCTCCTACGTAACTCTGGGGTACCAAGTGATGGCAGGATGATAACAGATGGAAGGGGCAACGACGAAGTCCCTTAAGGAACCGACAGACGGGGGGATGGTTAGTGATGTTGGAGGAGGTGCTACTTCCTCCCCTGGGGCACCGGAAGACGGTGGGATGATGAGAGATGCAGGTGCTACTTCGTCCTCCAGGGATCCTGGGTGGGTAGGATTATCGGTGGTGAGGGAGCCACTGTCTCGTCTTCAGCAGGGCAAACACATCTCCTGGCACGCCCACTCGTCACCACCCGCCACAGCACCAGGCGGTACCTCAAGCCGAACTTACATACCCATGACGGTGCGATGATGCGCCTGGCCTTTGGTCAAACGCCAGGCGCATCGAACCAAAGCCTCGTCCCGTCGTGTTGAAGGATCGCACAACGTCGCACTCAAGTGTCGCACGGGGCTGTGTCCTTCGGAATGAATCACAGAGCAAAGTGTACCTCTTTACGTGTGTGATTCTCATTCTGATTTTTCCCGCACGACGGATAATTTACAGACGCACTCCTACCACATCGGTCGTACCCATGACACGGCACGGCTTTTACATTGATGATAAAATGATCGATGAAACCTTCGTACATCAGGAGTTATTCAAGCTCAGGGCAAATTAAGTTATTCTTCTTGTCCAGAAAGCGGCAAAAACTTTACGCAACTGTCGCCTTTTCTTCCGCGTTGTCTGTGGCAAGGTTCATGGACGTTCCTCAGTTCCCTTCCTCCTTCCCTCAGGTGCTACAACTTACCCGCTGTAATGACCCGTCATCGGGCTGCGGATACGGCTAATTTTCCCAGCCAAGAGACCAAGAAATGAGCCGTACTTACGGGGCGAAGCACGGTAACTAACTGACACTCCTCGACCGACGGGTAGACTTGGACAACGGGAGTCTGGAGTTCCCACCACGACCACAGCCACACTCCACCTAAACCGGTCTGACAACAACCAATATCTAACTTGGTACAACCACGAGAACTGTCACAGTACAGCATGCGCTGACTACATGAACGCAAGCACCACAGTCACGCTCGCTCTCACGCTAAAAAGAAAAAAAAAACAAGAACTCGAAAACATACGAGAGAAAAATCCACACCAAATATCTGGATTCAAGATGAACTAACCGGAGAACTGGTTAATGACTTGATTACCAACTGAACAACCCCTCCCCCCCCAGTCCCCTTACCTCCACACGAATCGCGAGGGGGTGGGGTGGGGTGGGGGGTGATGCTACACCCCTTCATCAAAGCATTAGTGTTAACACTTCATCTGTGGTGACTATACTCCCCGGCCTCAGGCCCCGGTAAATGAGTGCATTGCCAAGACCTCTCGATACATGGCAATTTGAGGAGGTCATGAGGGCAACGCCAGACCAGTCAGTGATGCGGTTTAATGGCAGTGTGTGTGTGTGTGTGTGTGTGTGTGTGTGTGTGTGTGTGTGTGTGTGTGTGTGTGAGTCAGTGACTCGAGAGGAAATTCACGACATGTGAAGTAATGCTTGCAGGAAGGCATGAACTGAAGGAGGGAGAATCCACACGATTTTAACGATGAAACTGCGGCGAACGAGTTCGTACGGGACGACGAGAGGCGGATATGATGAAGTTCTCTCCTCCAGGGAAAACCGTAGACGGACTTCACAAAACTACTGGTCACACCTGTTAGACCAAGCGCAGTATAGCAGGTCGTGAGAAGACTGATCTCAAGTGGTCAGACTGGCACGTCGCTGAAGGAAGACTGGTGGACTGTGGGAAAACCTTACCCCCGCATGTCTTCGCTCTCCTCGTCACTACTGTCAAAGAGTCAGCCAACCTTCAAGCAAGGGCGTGTCCACTGTCTCCATTCCCGATTTTAGTTCAGCCAATACGTGGCTACCCCTGGCACCCACGAGCCAGTGTCATGTAGGCGGGAAGGAACAGGAGGGAAAAGCATGCCATGGGTGTGTACAATGCCAGAGGCCAAGAGAAACAACAACAAACACTCGACTTCAAAAGGCAAAGTGGTATGTATAACACGCCAAGTCTAACCTGAATGTGCGCGATGGCTATGATAATGTCCTTGAGTTTGAGCCGAGGGAGTTTTCTATTGTGAATGGGTTATCTGATGACTGAATCGATCAACATTTCTTAAGCTGGGAGTGAATATTTTATATTCAATGTATTATACATTGACTATGCCTTATGAAATTATAATGCCCTTCAGTTTTCAGCATCAAACTGATCACCTTTTGTTTTACAGCATACAGTTATTCTACGCCTCAGTTAATCATTAATATATTCCTCCTGATATTCCACTAAAAGTGAGACATATTACAATATTCAATGTATTTTTCTCCGCATGTTCTGCCGGGGGGGGGGGAGCCTCTCCCCCCTAACTCTCTCTGTGAAGACCAATTTGCTTGTG
The DNA here is from genome assembly GCF_036320965.1 of Panulirus ornatus. Classification (NCBI taxonomy): domain Eukaryota; kingdom Metazoa; phylum Arthropoda; class Malacostraca; order Decapoda; family Palinuridae; genus Panulirus; species Panulirus ornatus. The sequence goes on from NC_092228.1 coordinate 16,552,392, forward strand.
CCCTCGTACGAATAAGGTTTCGTGTGTGTCTAGCGAGAGCTAATATGAGGCGAAACAACCTCTTATAAACATCCTGGGAAAGATGATAAAGAAATGACCTCATCACACACTTTTTACGAAAAATAAATATTGGAGGAAAACAGGCATATTAAAATCCCCCCACCCCCCTCTCACGAAGATAATGGACGAGAAAAATATTCAACCTGATGTTAAAGATCATTCCAGTAACTTACGTACACCTTACGATGGTGTCGGAGGTCTTCTACCCCCCACAGCTGGGTCTGGGACCTTACGTATACCTTACGGTGGTGTCGGAGGTCTTCTACCCCCCACAGCTGGGTCTGGGACCTTACGTATACCTTACGATGGTGTCGGAGGTCTTCTACCCCCCACAGCTGGGTCTGGGACCTTACCTTACCTTACGTATACCTTACGGTGGTGTCGGAGGGGTTCTACCCCCGCAGATCGACCTGGGACTTTACCTTACCTTACCCTACGATGTTTTCTGAGGCGTTCTAACCTTACGGATCGGAACGAGACCATACCTTGCGATGGTTTCGAAGGTGTTCATACGCCCACACTTCACTCTGACGCGATGCTGCCTTTGTACGTCTCCTCCGGTCAATCAAGCTATTTGGAGGCTGCAATCATACGGCCTGTTACCCCACTCTCCCCCACCCAACAACCCGAAAGAGAAATGAAAATCATTTCTGCACTAACTAATACCCCGCAAACACCATCTTGTCTACGGGGGGGATAAATGATACTCTTTAGCCATCGCAAACACACCATATACGACTAGTGCTCTTATGTAAAAAAAAAAAAAAACGCACCCGGTGCACAAAAGACATATTCCAGGTTCTATTCCTCTGATCTCCTTGCTCATGTGAAGCCAAGCGCTACCTCTACAGCTGGCTACAGGGCCTCTAGCTGTAGCAGCTACATGTAAGAAGCTCTCTAAAGGGGAAACGCTTCGGTCGTGATGTCTTTTCTTCAGTCCTGCCGCTCAGGCGATGAAGCCCACAGCGGAGTGGCTGCGGTAAAGTGAACTTATCAAAGCGGAACATGTGGCGATGAGGGCCTCTACTTTGGGTGCCGGATCCTCTGTAGAACATCTTTACGTCCGTGGTGAAACCTTAACTGACATACCGAAAGTTAAAGTAGGAGATCTTTAGGTGATGAAACCTTAACTAACATACCTAAAGTTAAAGTAGGACATCTTTGGGTGATGAAATCTTAACTGACATACCGAAAGTTAAAGTAGGACATCTTTAGGTGATGAAACCTTAACTGACTTACCGAAAGTTAAAGTAGGACATCTTTAGGTGATGAAACCTCTAATGTACGATGTTGGAATCTCGGTGGAACATCTCTGGGTCCATAAGATGCGCACATGGATCAGCAAAACACCTTTAGGTGTTGAAGCCTCTAAATGGGGTACCGGAACCTTTGGCAGAACTGACCTCTGGTTCCGAAGCCTTAAGAGGGACACATCCCCATTTATAAACACCGAGTAAAAACACACATACGAGAGGGAATCCTCCAGCGAAGAAGAAGTCCCACAGAATGAAGCCTCCAGTGTAAGAATCGATCCAGTGGCAAACCCACTCACAAGTCCCACAGAGCGAAGCCTCCAGCGTAAAAATCTATCCAGTGGCAAACCCACTCACAGAACGTACCTGATACTGAAGCCCCAGTGGTTGTCAAGTGTCACTCGTTCGGCTCAAGCAGCTCTTGTCTTCTCATTCTGCCTCAGCCACACGTGGCCTGTTGGCTCTCGGTCCACAAACACAATCTGCGCATCTCACACACAACGTTTGGCAACACCTGACGCACAAGACTCGTCCTGGAAGCGTTCAGTCAGAGAGAAAATATTTTCTCTACATAAGGGCACACACACACACACACACACACACACACACACATATATATATATATATATATATATATATATATATATATATATATATATATATATATATATATATATATATATATATATATATATTCTTTTCTTTCTTTCAAACTATTCGCCATTTCCCGCATTAGCGAGGTAGCGTTAAGAACAGAGGACTGGGCCTTTGAGGGAATACCCTCACCTGGCCCAATTCTCTGTTCCTTCTTTTGAAAAAAAAAAAAAAAAAAAAAAAAAAAAAAAAAAAAAACGAGAGGGGAGGATTTCCAGCCCCCCGCTCCCTCCCCTTTTAGTCGCCTTCTACGACACGCAGGGAATACGTGGGAAGTATTCTTAATCCCCTATCCCCAGGGATATATATATTATCATTAATTATTATTTTGCTTTGTCGCTGTCTCCCGCGTTAGCGAGGTAGCGCAAGGAAACAGACGAAAGAATGGCCCAACCCGTCCACATACACATGTATATACATACATGTCCACACACGCACAATATACATACCTATACATCTCAATGTACACATATATATACACACAGAGACATATACATATATACATATGTACATAATTCATACTGTCTGCCTTTATTTGTTCTCATTGCCACCTCGCCACACATGGAATAACAACCCCCTCCCCCTCATGTGTGCGAGGTAGCGCTAGGAAAAACACCAAAGTCCCCATTCGTTCACACTCAGTCTCTAGCTGTCATGTAATAATGCACCGAAACCACAGCTCCCCTTCCACATCCAGGCCCCATACACTTTGCATGGTTTACCCCAGACGCTTCACATGCCCTGGTTCAATCCACTGACAGAACGTCGACCCCGGTATACCACATCGTTCCAATTCACTCTATTCCTTGCACTCCTTTCACCCTCCTGCACGTTCAGGCCCCGATCACTCAAAATCTTTTTCACTCCATCTTTCCACCTCCAATTTGGTCTCCCACTCCTCCTCGTTCCCTCCACCTCTGACACATATATCCTCTTGGTCAATCTTTTCCCACTCATTCTCTCCATGTGCCCAAACCATTTCAAAACACCCTCTTTTGCTCTGTCAACCACACTCTTTTTATTTCCACACATCTCTCTCACCCTTACATTACTTACTCGATCAAACCACCTCACACCACATATTGTCCTCAAACATCTCATTTCCAGCACATCCACCCTCCTGCGCACAACTCTATCCATAGCCCACGCCTCACAACCATACAACATTGTTGGAACCACTATTCCTTCAAACATACCCATTTTTGCTTTCCGAGATAATGTTCTCGACTTCCAAACATTCTTCAAGGCTCCCAGAATTTTCGCCCCCTCCCCCACCCTATGATTCACTTCCGCTTCCATGGTTCCATCCGCTGCCAGATCCACTCCTAGATATCTAAAACACTTCACTTCCTCCAGCTTTTCTCCATTCAAACTTACCTCCCAATTGACTTGACCCTCAACCCTACTGTACCTAATAATTTAACCTTGCTCTTATTCACATTTACTCTTAACTTTCTTCTTTCACACACTTTACCAAACTCAGTCACCAGCTTCTGCAGTTTCTTACATGAATCAGCCACCAGCGTTGTATCATCAGCGAACAACAACTGACTCACTTCCCTAGCTCTCTCATCCCCAACAGACTGCATACTTGCCCCTCTTTCCAAAACTCTTGCATTCACCTCCCTAACAACCCCATCCATAAACACATTAAACAACCATGGAGACATCACGCACCCCTGCCGCAAACCTACATTCACTAAGAACCAATCACTTTCCTCTCTTCCTACACGTACACATGCCTTACATCCTCGATAAAAACTTTTCACTGCTTCTAACAACTTGCCTCCCACACCATATATTCTTAATACCTTCCACAGAGCATCTCTATCAACTCTATCATATGCCTTCTCCAGATCCATAAATGCTACATACAAATCCATTTGTTTTTCTAAGTATTTCTCGCATACATTCTTCAAAGCAAACACCTGATCCACACATCCTCTACCACTTCTGAAACCACACTGCTCTTCCCCAATCTGATGCTCTGTACATGCCTTCACCCTCTCAATCAATACCCTCCCATATAATTTACCAGGAATACTCAACAAACTTATACCTCTGTAATTTGAGCACTCACTCTTATCCCCTTTGCCTTTGTACAATGGTACTATGCAAGCATTCCGCCAATCCTCAGGCACCTCACCATGAATCATACATACATTAAATAACCTTACCAACCAGTCAACAATACAGTCACCCCCTTTTTTAATAAATTCCACTGCAATGCCATCCAAACCTGCTGCTTTGCCGGCTTTCATCTTCCGTAAAGCTTTTACTACCTCTTCTCTATTTACCAAATCATTTTCCCTAAGCCTCTCACTTTGCAAACCACCTCGACCAAGACACCCCACATCTGCCACTCTATCATCAAACACATTCAACAAACCTTCAAAATACTCACTCCATCTCCTTCTCACATCACCACTACTTGTTATCACCTCCCCATTAGTCCACGGGGAAAATGAAACACGAAAAGTTCCCAAGTGCACTTTCGTGTAATAATCACATCATCAGGGGAGACACAAGAAAGGAATATAACAGTCAGTTGATATACATCGAAGAGACGAAGCTAGGACGCCATTTGGTAAACATGTGATTGTCCAAAACGAGACAATCACATGTTTACCAAATGGCGTCCTAGCTTCGTCTCCTCGATGTATATCAACTGACTGTTATATTCCTCTCTTGTGTCTCCCCTGATGATGTGATTATTACACGAAAGTGCACTTGGGAACCTTTCGTGTTTCATTTTCCCCGTGGACTCATAGGAATATCTTGATCACGCGCAAAATTGTGATCCTTTCCAATATATATATATATATATATATATATATATATATATATATATATATATATATATATATATTATATATATATATATATATATATATATATATATATATATATATATATATATATATGAATATATTTTGTCAACGCACGTGTCAAAACTCGTAAACACGCCCACAAATTTCCCAGAATCACCCCCGGACCCCATCACCGGCCCCTGTGACCCCCCTTCCCCCTCCCTCCCCAACATATACACAATACAAAGCCTGCCAGCTTCCCCCATTATCAACCCGGACATGAACTACTTCCGGGCAAGGCAGGGATTTCCCCTCTGGGGCTTGCTGTGTGGGGTGGGGCTGGCTGGGGGTGTGTGTGGTAGGGAAGACCGACAGCAGCTCAGGGCAATGCCTGGAGGAGAGGGAGGGAGTCGGTGAGTGTGTCAACCACACCACATCACACACAAGGGTCCTGCCACATTCCTCCAGATCCCTCACTCCCTCCCCCACACACGCACACACCCGCTAACGTTAGTAATTACCTTCTTCGTAAACAATTACCAGGGTGATTACTTACGCCCGCCATGATGGGGTGGAGGAGAGAGAGAGAGAGAGAGAGAGAGAGAGAGAGAGAGAGAGAGAGAGAGAGAGAGAGAGAGAGTAGGGAGAGTTAGGGGAGGTGGTGCAAAGAGAAATGACGTGAGGAGAGATATAAGGATGAGTTGTATGTGAGGAGGTAGGTGTGTGTGTGTGTGTGTGTGTGTGTGTGTGTGTGTGTGTGTGTGTGTGTGTGTGTGTGTGTGTGCGTGTGTGTGATGCTTGTCTGTCGTACGGCCGGAGACGTAGGGACGAAGGCAGGACACTGAGGGACAACGGAGAGCAGGGGTGAGGGTGGTGCTGTGGGTGTTGGAGGAGGAGGAGGAGGACAGGCGTCAAGTCAGCCGTTAAGGTTAAACAATGTAGGAACTTCTGATCCACCAATCCCACTTGGGTGATAAGTGAGCGACTCCAGCACGTAACGACCACTGTCATGGATGGTGGGCATATCTGGAGACGACCCTGGCTGGCTCAGCGAGCCAGACAACGACCATGACCACGGGCTGGTGACCACCACAGCTGGAGACGACCCTGGCTGGCGAACACACCCGAGATCGAACAGACCACCACCTCGGCTTGGCCAGGGCAATGTCGTAACCACTTTTCGGCGGGGGGGTCAGAGACGCTGGGTTCGAGCCCCGTCACCAGTAATGCTAATGACAGTATCGCCCATCCAGTCTGCTCATACAGTGGCATGCTCTACCCTCCGCTGTGACACTCACCACCGCCGCAGCCGATCATCCCCCAGTCTCCGTATGTTGCGTAGGTGAGGGGGGGGGGGGGGGGCTGGTGTGAGTGGTGCAGCAACTGCACTAAGACATCTCCCCCCGAACACCCAAACCCTTCCCCCTCACTTCCCCTCGCCTTCCTCTTCCTAGCCTGGGTGCTCGAGAGAGAGAGAGAGAGAGAGAGAGAGAGAGAGAGAGAGAGAGAGAGAGAGAGAGAGAGAGAGATAGTAGTAGTAAACAGGACGGAAGCAAACAACGTCCCGTTCCCTCTACTCCACCAGCCTCCCTCCCACCCACTCCCTCCTCCCTGTAGATAACCGTAACACACACACACACACACACACACACACACACGACAGGGTGAAGGGGGAGTAGTAAAAACTACAGCCAATTCCTCCCCCTACAGCAGGAGAGTTTGAGGAAGACGAAGGCACTACAACACGCGTACTTCCTTCTTCAACATTCTCTCAGCACAGACGAAGGATGACCTTGGGCTACGGCGCTAAGTTGTCACGCTACACCATCGTTGATGGCGCTACGCTACACGACCCGGCGTCACGCTATACTACACGACCCACCTACGCTACGCTACATGAAGCTAAACCTCAGGCATGAAGTCACGCTACACTACCAAGACGCTATGCAGTGTAAAGCCACGTCGCTATATGGACATTACTGTGTACAGAGCTATATAACTACCACTTCGCTATACAGACATTACTGTGTTCAGAGCTATGTAACTATGTTATACAGACATCAACATGTACAGATCTATGTACCGGTTACTACAAAACACTAAGGCGTGCAGTGCTGTGCTATTATTACTTCGTTTTACAGACATAACAGTGTGCAGAGCAATGTAAGTGTTAATTCGCTATACAGATTTACGGTGCGCGCACGCGCGCATGTGTGTGTGTGTGTGTGTGTGTGTGTGTGTGTGTGTGTGTGTGTGTGGATAAGAGTGGACATGGTACACATACAAATACAGGGCAACGCAAGTGTAAAATTCTCTCTCCGTAGCACATTATAGTAATCACACACACACACACACACACACACACACACACACACACACACACACACGATTCCAGTACACGCAGAGGAGGGGTGGCGGGGGGAGGGGGTGTCGTCGTCCAGGTGAACCCAAAACATGTTGGGAACACGGCGTCGGTGTCCTGCAGGGGCGCGCGCGCATGTGTGTGTGTGTGGCTCACGACACACACACACACACACACCACCAACAGGTGGCGCTACCGGCGGGGAAGGATCAACTTACCTTGAGCATTCAGGAAGGCTTGACAGCTAGGTCGGCTCCTCCTCCCCTTCTCTGCAAACGAAAACGAAACAACGTGAATTAGACCTACGGCCAGAACAGAACCCGTCTCGTACGGGTATATGACCTTTAACCTGCACCACTGCCGACCGACCTAACACACACACACACACACACACACACACATACACATAACCCAGGCAATTACAGGTCGGTTATAGTCACACAAAAGCTTACGGCACAAAAATACAACTAAGCTGGAAAAGCTTGGTAACGGGGAAGCTTGTCAAAAGATAGAACCGGCGAGAAAACTGAGATTAATGATTAAAAGTTAATAATCCAAGTTATGGCGATCGAGAGATTTTGAAAAAGGAAAAAGAGGAAGAAATGAAAGAAAGGCCGGTGGAATGAGGCAGACATGGTCGTACTAACAGCACGGGAACACGACGGTACGACCCTTGACCACGACGGTACGACCATTGAGCACGACGGTGCGATCCTTCAGCACGACGGTACGACCCTTGAGCACGACGGCATGATTCTTGAGCACGACGGTACGACCCTTGAGCACGACGGTACGATCCTTGAGCACGATGGTGCGATCCTTGAGCACGACGGTGCGATCCTTGAGCACGACGGTGCGATCCTTGAGCACGACGGTGCGACCCTTGATCACGACGGTACGATCCTTGAGCACGACGGTACGATACTTGAGCACAACGGTGCGACCCTTCAGCAACGACGGTACAACCATCAGGGGGCAGAGGCGGTGGGGGGGGGGGGGGCGTACCGTCAAGATCAGCGGTCGTACCATCGTGCTCCAGTGGTACGTGGGTGTCCGCCCACCTATGATGATCACACACAGGTCATTGCTCAAGTGGGCTGTAACCCACTGAGGAAAGGATCACCGCTGCCCGCCACAAGAACTGATCACCTCCGTTCACAACAATGGACAATACAAGCCACTAACGAGTTCAATTAACGCCACAGTGAACCAAGAGAATCGCAACACAAGGATGAACTGTAAATCGCCCACACACACACACACACACACACACACACACACACACACACACAACACACACACACACACACACACACACAACACACACTCAGAAAAAAAAATCGTGAAAATTATCAGGCAATTAAATTTGAACTTTCCATTAGTCGAGGATGACGCAAGAACCCAACAAGTCTCCGATATAACCTGTATTGTGTCGTGATGCCAAGTATTTCAAAGGGAGACGTTAATGGCAATAGTTGCGCCCGGCTCAGGACGCCCTGCTGCCCACACAGTATCTTCCAGCAATTTCACGTGGAGAGAGAGAGAGAGAGAGAGAGAGAGAGAGAGAGAGAGAGAGAGAGAGAGAGAGAGAGAGAGAGAGAGAGAGAGAGAGAGAGAGAGACGTCTTGGAACGCATGTACTTCCACGCACTGATTCTTGTCCTGTCTAAATATTTCTTCGTCGTCTAATCCACGACATACACTGTGCTGCTAGTAAGTGGCACGGGCGCGCGTACACACACACACACACACACACACACACACACACACACACACACACACACACACACACACATACACACATTTGTGCGTCTCTATCGGGAAAAGCTTGTCAAAGCTGTGTGCTGAGAGGAAATGGTGACTGGGGGGAAAAAAAATCTACACCTACGTGTACGTGTGAAATGATTTCGGGGTCAACGTGCACGTGCACTGCTGGATTATGTGTTAGACGAGTTATGCAGCGGAGAGGCTGTTGGATGTGAAGGTGCTGGAGGACGGCAGGTGGAGTGCCTCATCATTTGTTGGTTGAAGGCGAGTGTGTGAGGATCTTATGAGTCCTGGAAGAGGTAAAGACATGCTCATGGAAGAATGGATGTGACTGAACGGGCTTGGGAAAGTGGCCTGAGAGCAGAGATACAAAGGGAAACTGTGTGAAGAATGGGATGGAGAGAGAGAGAGTATGAAACTAGGGGAAGACGAGCGGAAGGCATATCGGGAAGTAGTCCTTTGATGTGCAGGTGGTGTGTGTGTGTGTGTGGGGGGGGGGGGGGGCATGTGGAGGGTGGGATGTTGTAAATAGATAAGAAAGTGTGGTAAACAATGAAATGAAAGTAAATATCCAGTGAACGCAGAGAGGGAGTCGTATGAACGGTACCTGTAGTGAAGGATAGCGTGTGCCTGGGAAGAGTACAAGAGAGAAAGCAGGAGGTCAAGATGAAGAAACAACGAGGGTTGAAAAATAAAAAGGGAAGCTGCTGAGACGTGAGGCTGGACGGGTATTAATGAACTGCAGAGAGAATAAAATGAAATGCTCTGGCAAGAGAGGTGATTTGTGTGAGGAGATCAAGGGAACAATGGAGTTAACAGTAAGGGAGAGTGTGTGGGGAAGTGGAACCAGACGAAGAAGAGGGTGAAAAGGAAATGAAGTGACTCTTGTGAAGGGCTGCTAAATGTGTCAGAAGAAACGAGGAAACGGACGGACATGGCGTCTTTGGAACGAGGTGGTTTGAAGAGTGAAAGAGGGTCATGACAAATGGTACGGTGAAAATGGAGTAGGTATTCTCAAGAAACTGGGTGAAGAGTGTTGCTGACTGATCAGTCAGCCTGTTCGACGCTGGCCTAGTCCAAGGTGATGTGCCAGAGGACTGACTGAATGAAATAAAGACAAAAAGGACAAAAAATAAATGTAATTTGTGGTATGTTGGGGGGCGGCTTCCGAGTCGCATTCAGCTTGTCATTTACATCAAACAAATCTATCTATTCAACTCATCAAATCATTACGAGGCATAACTCTCGGATACAGATTGCTACATACAGCTCCTACAGCTTCAGGGTCCGCTGTATCATTACCGCTGATACCAACATTTCCAGAATTCTGCTTTTTTGCTTCGGGTGGAATTAAGCAATCCAATCTTGGACTCAAATCAACTACGGAGGGAATTCATAGTGTGATATGACTAGGAGACTCCATTGGGACACAGAATCAAGGCATTGACGACTGGGAAACAGAATTAAGACATTGACTGAAGGCTCAAAATGTTATAAGGTGTGGGTCCTGCTGTCGTTATCAACGAAGACTCATTCGGAAGAACTACAGAATCTTCCATATCTACTCAAGAATTAAGTGGAAGGATGGGACGAAGAAGGCTTTGAGACATCAGAGCCTGGGCGTGCAGAAGGGTGTGTGGCTTGCATAGGATAAAACGAATTAGAGCGATCCGGTATACGGGGGGCAACGTTCAATCACTGGGCTGAACCAGAGCATATGAGGCGGTCGGGGGGAAACCAAGGGAAGATCTGTGAGGCCTGGTTTTGGATGAGTGGGCTCTTGTTTTGGTATATCATATTCGCACTTTCGCACTTGACGGCCAGGGAGTGGATGCGAGCCAACGAGGCCATTCTCCGTTTGTTTCTGGCGCTTCCCCGATATGCGGGAAACGAACTAGTGCCAGAGTCGACCCTCAGAAGTCTTCTTCCGTACACACAGCATATGCTCTTGACTCTCTGACCAAAACAATAGAAGGAACAATAATACAGAGAGAGAGAGAGAGAGAGAGAGAGAGAGAGAGAGAGAGAGAGAGAGAGAGAGAGAGAGAGAGAGAGAGAGACCATCTAAGATTGGCAGAAACAGACAGTGGCAGCCAGAGACAACCACACGCTTGAGGGCGTATGTAATACGACGCGTGGGAGGAACAAAACACTGATGCCAAATGCCTGAAGAAAGCGACATGGGATAACCCTGAAGGTGACAGCCGGGAAGAACACCTCCTGAACAGGGGTATAATGCCTCTCCATGTATGGTACCGCTGCAGGCTCGCCTCAGTCCTCAGTGCTGCAGGCACGGGAGAGGGTAGACGAGTGGTGGGCTGGGAACCGATCTGGGTGTGTTGGGCAGAGGACAGAGCCAAGTCGTGGGTAAGTTACGGTCAGAGGTCAAAGCTAGGTCGTGGGAATGTGATGGTCAGAGGATAGAGCTAGGTCGTGGGTAGGTAATGGGCAGAGGTCAAAGCTAGGTCGTGGGTAGGTGATGGGCAGAGATCAAAGCTAGGTTGTGGGTATGTGATGGGCAGAGGAGAGAGCGAAAGCGAAGGAATAGCGGCAGAGTCAGGCAGCGGTGGGTAAGGCAAAAATAGATCTGGAACTATTAACGATAGACCGTCTGTGGTTAAGGCGACAGCGGTGATGGGAGCAGTGGTGGAGGGAGGTCTGTGGTAAAAGTGTGGTAAGTCTTGGGCTAGGGATGGTGCGGGGCGGTGTGGGCTGAGTGGGCCAGAAGTAGCAGACCCCCTTGCACGACCACGCACCACCAGCAGCGACAGCAGGAGGAGGAGGAGGAGGAGGAAGGAGGGAGGGTCGGCCTGCAAATACCACAACCTCAAGCGACTCACCTGGTAATACCTGTCACCCGTTTCCCACCCCCTGTCGCTGAAGGCAATATGCGTCTCATTCATTTTCCTCATTTTATATATATATATATATATATATATATATATATATATATATATATATATATATATATATATATATATATATATATATATAATGACCGTCATGACACAATGAAAACATGGCGCCTGTCAAAGGCCACCTCAGCTACGAGGAATAAAGTAAAGAGGAGAAATGTGGTCGAAATTAATCAGGGCTCCGCAGGTGCTTGCAGGCCCGACTCTTAGAGGCAGATAGTCTATAGAACGAAGAGAATTCCACGGTGTGTGTGTGTGTGTGTGTGTGTGTGTGTGTGTGTGTGTGTGTGTGTGTGTGTGTGTGTGTGTGTGTTCTAAAACTTTCACTAATCTCGCCCCTGAGGTAGAACCTAGACAAACCCTACCCCCAAAACAGAACCCAGACTCACCCTGCTCCCCCCAACAGACCCTAGATCAGCCCTGTTCCCCACAGTAGACCCTAGAACAACCCTCCTCCCCACAGTAGACCCTAGAACAACCCTCCTCCCCACAGTAGACCCTAGAACAACCCTCCTCCCCACAGTAGACCCTTGAACAACCCTCCTCCCCACAGTAGACACTAAAACAACCCTCCTCCCCACAGTAGACCCTAGAACAACCCTCCTCCCCACAGTAGACCCTAGAACAACCCTCCTCCTCACAGTAGACCCTAGAACAACCCTCCTCCCCACAGTAGACCCTAGAACAACCCTCCTCCCCACAGTAGACCCTAGAACAACCCTCCTCCCCACAGTAGACCCTAGAACAACCCTCCTCCCCACAGTAGACCCTAGAACAACCCTCCTCCCCACAGTAGACACTAAAACAACCCTCCTCCCCACAGTAGACCCTAGAACAACCCTCCTCCCCACAGTAGACCCTAGAACAACCCTCCTCCCCACAGTAGACCCTAGAACAACCCTCCTCCCCACAGTAGACCCTAGAACAACCCTCCTCCCCACAGTAGACACTAAAACAACCCTCCTCCCCACAGCAGACCCTAGAACAACCCTCTTCCCCATAGTAGACCCTAGAACATCCCTCCTCCCCACAGTAGACCCTAGAACAACCCTCCTCCTCACAGCGGAACCTAAACACCTATTTCTCCACAGCAGAACCTACACAAAATACGAGTCGGGGTTGGTCATACGAAGCATCACCAGCGGAAGCAAGCAAGCAGGTGGGAGCACTGTGTGCCTCCCGGACTGAGACCCACTCATTCCCAATTCTACCTCCACGTCAGGTCTCCCCGGGCGCCCCTCTCCGTGTGTCCTCGACAGCAGAGCACCTCCGCCTCCCGCACCACCAACCAACCAACGCGACGCGGGTACTCCCACCGTGATCCCCTGAGGACAAGGCGCTGCCCAATACTTGGTCTGGCGTAATAATTTGCGAGAACATATCTTTCCAAATACTTCCTCAACGGCGGGGGTGGAGCGGTGTGGGGAGAGAGGAGGAGGTGGAGGAGGGACGCTATTTTCTCCAGTGTGTGTGTGTGTGTGTGTGTATGTGTGTGTGCGTGTGTGTCTCTCCTCCTCCCCCTCCTCTGCTCTTCACCTGCCGACTGGCGCAAATTTCGCAATAATTTGTAATTCCGTCCCGGACGCCCCCCCCCCCCCTCCACCCAACAGGGCGGCGGAGCCTGGCGCGCGCGCGCGCTTGTGACAACACCACAGCCAGCTTCCCTCACTGTGCGCGAGTCGTCTCCCCCCACACACACAGACCTTCCCCGGGAGAGACCCTCCACAAGGACTGTGGACAAATAAAACTGAAAGACCAAGAAGATGAACGAGGAATAAAAAAAAAAGGGGGAAAAGAAGAAAATACAAGCTGTTTCAACCAAGGTACTCGCCAGGCTTTGACGGAAGCCTTCGACAGTCGTTCCATTTAATTATAATTACCTTTCGACAGCTTCTCCCCCTCCAACGCCCCCCGTCCCCCCCGAATCCTAGGCTTCGATACCCCCTGCTGCAGTGGGGAAATGTACGACTTGGGAACGTTCTCCGACGAGCCTGTAGTCTCAAAGATACTACACCTGGGGGCCACGAAGTCACTTCGCACGCGCGGTATGGTCTCCAAAACGCGGAGCCCGGTAACACCAGCTTTCCGATATACAACGAACACAACCCTCGTTCATATGAAGGGAGTTAAAGATATTACCAGTGGCACACCTGGTGTATAATTAGGCCACGTGCGACGCTAACGTACCATCTCCTAAAGCAGTGCTTCATGAACGACACGTGAGTATCTACATAACCACAAGACAGGAGAGGTAAAGTGGTGAGCGAGAGGAAGACAACACTATACCCTTTCTCCTCTCTACTGCCCACACACACACACACACACACACACACACACACACACACACACTCGTATGTCTGGTCTCTGGCTCCACCTTTCTCTCAAGGCTGTTAAAAGCCTTTGACCCTCGACCCGCGTACACTTGGAAGCGACGCTTGCAACTTTGTACTCCTCGGACTTGTTACGTTACTGTTATATTCTCCTGAAGTGCACATGAGGCATCTACCCATGACCTGCCGCCAGTATGAGGTGGCTAATGACCCGTGAACTTTGACCTGTCAGTCTATCGAGATGGTTGTTGACGACGATGACCTCCTCCAACTAAATCTGATCCCTCGGTGGCCATGAGGGTCGGGTGATCCAACCCTTAGGTATAATGGCACGACCTTTGACCTAGCCCTTCAAGAGGGAGGTCAGAGGTCAGTCTATCATACCCATGGGCTGGATCGTACCGTCTTGCTTGCCCGTGTGTGTGTGTGTGTGTGTGTGTGTGTGGAACAAGGGGGAAGGGGAGGAGGGAAGTGTCTATGGCAGCTGTTTGACTCCCAACTTTTACGCAATGCCGCCCAGTATTTCGAATGACGTCAGCCATACTTCACGCAGGACCCCGAATTTTGAGAAGGCTTCAGTGGGTTGCGCTGTGAGGTCACCCACACGGTATATTTATCCCCCCTCCCTCCCCCTATCCTCAGTTGGACGGTGAATTGCCCTTGACCTCTCGCCTATCTTCGATTCTGGGTCAATCATAACCTCCGCCCGTCACAAACCTGAGAGGCGAGAAGGTCGTGAGCTGGCGGGGGGGGGGGGGGGGGGTAATATTGGTTGGTTCCCAACTCCTTCACTTCATCGTTAACTTTCCCTAATGAACCAGCCTCTTGGTCTCCTACAAACAACCCCCCCCTCCATAAACAAGGACGCACGGTTCTCAGAGTTCCCTTGGATCATATCCTCACATCATCACATCACCTCTTTTTCTTCCTCCTTTGTACTTCCTTCCTTCCTACCTTTCTACACCACCACCCCACCCCACCCCAACCCCCTCCCCCATCTGATCACGACAGCACGGCCCTTAAACACGACTGGGACACGATCCTTAGGGAACATGATGACCCCTTGAATTCTCTCTCTCTCTCTCTCTCTCTCTCCTCTCTCTCTCTCTCTCTCTCTCTCTTTCTGGAGGGGGGGAGGGGAGTGGTGGGGTGTTCAAGGTCAAAGGTCACACGATCGGAGCCAAAAAACCCATCGTACCGTCGACGTCTTCTTAAGGGCCGTACCTCTCGCGAAACCCAGGGAAACTATGAGTATACGCAATACGAGGAAAGTACCAGTATACGCAATACGAGGAAAGTACCAGTATACGCAATACGAGGAAAGTACCAGTATACGCAATACGAGGAAAGTACCAGTATACGCAATACGAGGAAAGTACCAGTATACGCAATACGAGGAAAGTACCAGTATACGCAATACGAGGAAAGTACCAGTATACGCAATACGAGGAAAGTACCAGTATACGCAATACGAGGAAAGTACCAGTATACGCAATAGGACCAGTAACCAGTATACGCAATACGAGGAAAGTACCGTATACGCAATACGAGGAAAGTACCTTATACGCAATGACGAGGAAAGTACCAGTATACGCAATACGAGGAAAGTATCAGTATACGCAATACGAGGAAAGTACCAGTATACGCAATACGAGGAAAGTACCAGTATACGCAATACGAGGAAAACACCAGTATACGCAATACGAGGAAAGTATCAGTATACGCAATACGAGGAAAACACCAGTATACGCAATACGAGGAAAGTATCAGTATACGCAATACGAGGAAAGTACCAGTATACGCAATACGAGGAAAGTATCAGTATACGCAATACGAGGAAAGTACCAGTATACGCAATACAAATCAGTGCACGCACGGAGCAGATGGTGTTTCAAACACAGGTACACACGTATGGTAATACACCCCTGCTCCTCCCCCGGACCCAATGCGTGACAAGTGCACCCACATACACCACCTACGGCACCCCAGGAGGCAAACGTCATTACAGGCGGTAATAACCATCGCCAAAACGACCTTCAACGACCCTGAACGATCGCTACACCGCCCGCACGGCGGAATGACACTAAAGGTTATGCAGCAACACCACCCACCCCTCCCTCCCTCCCTCCCTCCCTCCCCTACCTTCCTCCTGTCTTCCTTCCTCCCTCCCTCCTCTCTTCCTCCTCCTTCCTGCCTCCTCCTCCTCCTCCTCCTCCTTCAGCACCTCACCACACGACGGAGGAGGGACCAATCAGAGTGCAGCTAGAAGCCAGAGTCGTAGCAAGCTAATTATAAACAAAGCTAGGCGCCCGGTCGCACCACTGACAAACTTTAATTAAATTCTGTGCATA
>NC_092228.1:16573892-16643892 GCF_036320965.1 Panulirus ornatus
AACGTCGGAGGACAAGCTCAGGCAAAGGAGGTAAAACACGAACATCACACGACAGTGAGACTCAGAAATGGGCTATGGTGTAATTCAGTGAACCTTGAACTATCCTCATTATCAACCTCCCTCCCACAAAAAAACATCTTAAAGGATAAACAACGTGATAAGACTTCTTCCGAAACAGTTTATTCCCTTTTACGTTACACAATGGCCATATGAGGACCATGCCCATAAGCACTGTGCCCCAAGACCAGACACCCTGCGACCCGGCGCAGTCCAGATTCTGGTATCATCTCCGAGGGTCTGAAACTGCACATCGCCCCGCTATCACACGCTGTCATTAATCTTCGAGAGAGAGAGAGAGAGAGAGAGAGAGAGAGAGAGAGAGAGAGAGAGAGAGAGAGAGAGAGAGAGAGAGAGAGAGAGAGCTGTCAGAGGCAAAGTGAGTGACTTCATGGCGTGGAACAATCTACCTAACCCAGGATAACCGTGGTCTCTGGCCGGGAACATCTTAGCCTCTCCCATTCCCATGACCACTATGATAAGACCACTGGGAAGTACCAAAACGCTGATGTGATTAACATAGGCTTGGCAAAAGCTTTTGGTGAAGGCGACCGTGATCTTGTAACACATATGATGCGAAAAAAGCAGAGAAAAAACAGAAACGAGACAGAAACAGAAACAAAAAACTGGGAGATGGATATACAACTTTTTAACTAACGGATCACGAGACGTAAACCAGGGGATCTACAGTGCCTCCGCAGTGGAGAAAAACTCAGACACCTCCTCAGAACTGTACAGACACATCCCCCTTCCCGTGCCTCATCTTATACCTGACACTGGCGCGAACGCGTGTCACAGTTCCTCCATCAACTTGTGAGGCTGATACTAGAATAAGTAGGAAAATAGTGTTTGCTGTTGACGCTCGGTGGCTGCAAAAGAAAAAAAAAAAAAAAAAAAGGTCTTCCGCTGGGCCACACAGAACATACCTTTCAACGGGGATGAAAAGTTTCACCTCCTCCGGTGTGGGGGGAGAAATGAAGATATCAAAATAAACAACAACAGACGGACAAAAACGTTGTCATAAACCAAATGAATATTCTGAAAGACCTCGGAGTGATGATAGGTAACGACCTAACCTCCAACAAACACATTAAAGCAACAGTTGCTCCTCCAGAAAGACGGAAGGATGGATCCTGCAGACTTTCAAGGGAAGAAAAACCAATGATGCTGCTGCTCTCCCAAGACGCTATTCCTCTCACGTCGTTTTCTAACATCACCCTAGAGGGCAGGCGAAACTGCAGAACTAGAAAGTGCTCAGAGATCATTCACCGCCCCTATCAAATTTGTAAAGGAACTATACAAACGAGAATAGCTGAAATGACTACGGCTGTATTTCCTACAGCGCAAACGGGAGAGATGGTCACCAACATATAATCAAGACATAACTTCTTACTGGTACAACAGGCATGAAAGACTGTAAAACAACACCCCTGGGGAAATTACAGGTGTGATATACAGAGAAAAAGAGAGAGAGAACACCTCCAACATTCGGGGCCCAAGACTTCTCAATACCATGCCGGCAAGAAGCTGAAAGACCATGGAAAGCACAGGGGAGAAGTACAAGAAGGCCCAAAAAGAGTCCTTACGGAGTGTGCCAACCAGACCAGCCAGGCTGTGGAGGCTACGTGGGCCTGCGGGCTGCGGCCTTCAACAGCAAGGTCAACCAACGACCCAGTCCAGCAGCCTGGGCCCAGCCAGGGGCTCTGGGGGTAAAAGACCCCCCCGAAGACCGACTACACCAGGTATCCACCAAGGTGAGCTTCGTTTTCTGTGGGTGTTAATATGACCGAGGGAAGGGGGAAGGGGGGGGGGGGAAGATAAAGTACGTTTTCTGTGTGTTTGATATGGGGGAAGGGGAGAATAAACTCCGTTTTCTGTATGTGTTGATATGGAGGAGGGGGAGGGGGGAAGGGGGGGAGGAATAACGGTCTTCTGCGTGTTTGATATGGTGTGAGGGAGAGAGGGGGGGGGGGACGATGACAGTCATTTGCTGCGTGTTTACTAAGGGGGAAGGGTCGGGGGGGTTGGTTGGTTGGGGGGAGGAGGGAATATAACATTCGTTTTCTGTGCGTTATCATGGGGATGGGTGGAGGGAGGGTGGAGGGAAGTGGTGAGGGAGGGAGGGAAGCTGATCATCTTTTCACGAGGCATGATCTACGGTCAGGCACGGATGATAGTATAAAGGACCGCACGACACAATGCCAAGAGACAGGTTTATAGCTTGCCCCCAGAGAGAGAGAGAGAGAGAGAGAGAGAGAGAGAGAGAGAGAGAGAGAGAGAGAGAGCATTTTCTTTTTTTTGTGTGTGTGTGTGTAACCCGACGACAACACTCACTCACTCTCCGAAACCTGCTCATGCGATATATCTCTCCTCGCTCCAGCCACACACGCAAACCTAAATGACAACACCAATCATAACTTGATACTGATGATAAGAATAAACATTTGCCTTTCGTTACCTGCTCGTCTATAAAACAAGTTGTCAAGAGGTTCGAACTCTGTCCGCGCCTGTTCGGATCCTGTTCATACAACAGCCGTCTATGACGACTGCCATTCCAATTAAGCGACTACTGTCACAACTGTTATATAAATAGTGTGTGTGTGTGTGTGTGTGTGTGTGACGCGCCCTGTTACCATTGACCTCCCCCCCCCCCCGCCCCCAGCTCCATACCACTGTCCTATAATAAATACGTTCAATCATATTATTAACGATTTAAAATGTATCATAGATAACCATAATCATAAACTAGTGTTTGGTGCGTTAATTAAAAAATTCTTTAATCACAGTTTCGGAAGTGAATTTCGTTATCATTATCATTATTATTGTAGCACTAATATTCTTTGATTGTATTACTGCTGGCTTGTATAATTGCGTTCGGTAATGCGGAATTCTAATAATCATATCGAGTCTGATAATTTGATTCTCTTTATATTTATTCTGAATGATGTCATTACAGTGTTTGATCACGTTAGTGTGTATATGAAACCTTTCTCAATAGCATTACGGCGCTGTTACCATACCGTCCATAACAAGTGATTATATATATATATATATATATATATATATATATATATATATATATATATATATATATATATATATGAAGACAGTATGTATGAATATGTACATGTGTATATATGTATATGTCTGTGTATGTATATGTATGTATACGTTGAAATGTATAGGTGTGTATATGTGCGTGTGTGGGCGTTAATGTATAGACATGTGTGTGGGTGGGTTGGGCCGTTCTTTCGTCTGTTTCCTTGCGCTACCTCGCTAACGCGGGAGACAGCGACAGAGTATAATATATATATATATATATATATATATATATATATATATATATATATATATATGGGGATGGGGGAGCAAGAATACTTCCCACGTATTCCCTGCGTGTCGTAGAAGGCGACTAAAAGGGGAGGGAGCGGGGGGCTGGAAATCCTCCCCTCTCGTTTTTTTTTTAATTTTCCAAAAGAAGGAACAGAGAATTGGGCCAGGTGAGGGTAGTCCCTCAAAGGCTCAGTCCTCTGTTCTTAACGCTACCTCGCTAATGCGGGAAATGGCGAATAGTTTGAAAGAAAGAAAATATATATATGGCGTCCTAGCTAAGTCTCTTCGTTGTATATCAACTGACATATTTCTTTTTTGTATCTCCCCTGACGATGTGATTATTACACGAAAGTGCACTTGGGAACTTATCGTGTTCATTTCCCCGTGGACTCATAGGAATATATATATGGAAAACGGCCGAAATACATTCATCTTTTCCATCACAGTCGTGATGTCACACAGCGCACGCTACAGTGATACAACGTATTCGCTGTGTATCATACCGCCATTTATAAACTTGCTGATAACGTGTCAAATGATGTTGGGCTGTACCACGTCGCTGATGGTGGAGGTCAGCGTCTGTGATTCCCGCTCGTTGAGCTGCTGCCTGAGGACGTGTGTGTGTGTGTGTGTGTGTGTGTGAGGGGGGGGGGGGGGAAGACGACTGGGGTTTGGCCGAAGGGGGAGGGGGGGGAGGGGGATTGGTGAAGCTCGCCCTGGCTGGGTGAGGCCACTATCACCCCAGAGTGTGAACAACAAAAATTCCTAACTACCCACAGTAAAGGACCCAGAGCCACACCCTTCCCCACCCCCCCGCCCACAGAACAAGCCATGGCCCGTCCCCTCTCCCCTCCCTAACGACCCAATCCCACCCTAGTACGAGCCAAGTGCCAACCCCCCCCCTCCCCCCACCTCCAAGTAAGGACAAAATACCACTCTCCTCTTCCTCCCCAGTAATGCCCCCCCCCCTGCCACCACAGTACAATTCCATAACCGCCGACTTGAACAATGCCTCCTCAAAGAGGTTTTCCCAATCACAAATTACGCTGAATCTGTCTTTGTAAAAAAAAAAAAAGTACTTGTGCTACGAATCTGTCTGTGAAATAAAAAAAAATTGAACTTGTGACATGAAATGAATAAAAAAAGACAAAATAGTTTCCCTTCTCTCTAGTTCACTGACTATACTGTGAAAATGACTGAAAACAAAAGTAAATCGTCGATGGTGTATAATTTTACGACGCTGTGGTTTACATATAAATATATATAAATATATTTAAATATATTTAGATATATTTCTAAGAAGGAACAGAGAAGGGGGCCAGGTGAGGATATTTCCTCAAAGGGCCAGTCCTCTGTTCTTAACACTACCTCGCTAACGCGGGAAATGGCGAATAGTATGAAAGAAGAAAAAGAAGAAATATATAAATATACTTTATAAATATATATTATAAATATATATTATATAAATGTATATTTTTTTTTTCAAAAGAAGGAATACAGAAGGGGGCCAGGTGAGGATATTCCCTCAAAAGTCCAGTCCTCTGTTCTTAACGCTACCTTGCTAACGCGGGAAATGGCGAATAGTAAGAAAGAAAAAAAAAAAAAGTATATATATATATATATATATATATATATATATATATATATATATATATATATATATATATCGTTCTTCATAATATATAAATTCAGCTGCAAAACTCCCCCGAGGTAAGAACGGAGCCCAAGACCCGGCAGGTCAGTGTAAACACAAAGACCAGATCACCATCAATCTGGCAGCAGAGGCACTCGCCGCCCTCCCAGTCCGGGGGAAAATGGCCCTTGCACTCCCAGGCCCTACGGCCGGTCAGGGGGTGTTGGACACCGGGGACAAAGAGCCTTAGGGTGGATGGCGTGTGTTTGATGGAGTTAGAATCGCGTATCATCATCAGGGAATCAGTGCTTACTCATGGCTGTGATTCTCTCTCTCTCTCTCTCTCTCTCTCTCTCTCTCTCTCTCTCTCTCTCTCTCTCTCTCTCTCTCGCGTCTGTCTGTCTGTCACTTCGTTAACTTGCCTCCTCGGGGGTGTGGGCGTTACACGTAGTCATTCCCCTCCCCCCCTTCTTAATGGAGCTCAACCCGGCATGCCTGAGTTAACCCACGACCAGTTCTACCAAGACGCCCACCTCCTCCTCCCACGGCAGGACGTGGAAGCAGTTCATCGTCAGACATCCACCCAAATGGGACGAGGAAGAACGCCAACATGGCGGGACGGGAGATAGGCTGTTAAAGTTACGAATGACTGGCCAGCCTTCTCTCTCTCTCTCTCTCTCTCTCTCTCTCTCTCTCTCTCTCTCTCTCTCTCTCTCTCTCTCTCTCTCATGCCCGTTGATACCATCTTTGACCACAAGGCCACACTCCCAACACCACGGAGGCCTCTCTCTCTCTCTCTGACGCCCTAGCTGGTTATCGCCTCCCCTTGAAAACTGTACCGCTCACGATAGGAGAAAAAAAAAAAAATAGATGCGATAATCAACACAATATCAGCCGGAAAAAAGACGCGTTCGTTCACTGCGTACTCTATGGATCTCCTCCCGTGGCGTAGCGGTGTGCGTTCCTGGCCGTGACGCAATCACGGGCCGCCCAGGGTCGAGCTGCTGCTGCGCGCGGGTTGGAAATCTGGTCGCGGCAGTCGGTCCACAGTCAACTCGGGCTGTTCATCTACCTCTAGGGCCTTGATCAGGGCCTCTCAGTTGCCCGCGCCGTCTCAGCAAACAAGAAAATAAATGAAGCTTGTTGGAAGATCCAGAGGATATACCCATCTCTTTACAGCCGGGCCTCTTGAATGGTTATGCGCCTGCGCTTGCTCGTCTACATACATCACATCGGCATAAATGACGTACACTTTTCCTCCTCGGGTCCGGTACCTGCCTGTAGCTTCAGAGGCGAAGGCGAGGCAGAATATATAAACATTACCCAACCACTGGAGCTAGACGGTGGCAGCAAAAAAAAAAAAAAAGAAAAAAAAATACTGAACCACCACACTGATTAGTACAGTGTATAACTTTGACCACCATCCGACTGTTAAGTTCCACCCTCCAACCCCCCAACCCACGACAACACACTCGCATGATAACCCCCGAGTCAGACACACATTCCTCTGGTTCAGAGACAAGATGATGCTTAACCCCAGCCTTGTGCAAGGGCGCAAGACACCCACGAAGACGGACACTGTGTGTGTGTGTGTGTGTGTGTGTGTGTGTGTGTGTGTGTGTGTGTGTGTTCCCTCCTCACAACCAAACCACCCACTTGAGCAGAACACAGCATGACACTAAATGATCACCTCTGGGACCATGCTAAACAACGACAGGTGGCGACGAAGGTGCCCCGCGTATGCAGCGTGATGAAGAGCACAGCGGGAGTCGCCCTCGACCACATGCACTCTAATGAGAGACCCCACTCGACCTTGAGGGCTCAAACCGACAGCACACACCAATGGAAGACTTCGGGGCGAGAGAGGAAACGACTTGTACCACTAATAGAAAAAAAAAAAAAAAAGGTTTGAGGTTAGGCAGCGACTGTCTAAATGATCTGTCCCAGTATGTATATAAACTATATACATCACAAGCAAGGGATGTATGTTCGAACGTCTTTGCCCTCGCACGACCACTGTTGTGTGGACAGCATCTGTCACAACCCCGGGTGAAATATCTTACGTCCACACGAGCCTGGCTGACGTACCGATGTCCACACACGCACAACTCCCCCCCCCCCCCCCCCCCCTGCTGACATTACAACCAAAACATGGTCGCTCGCTGGCACAACCAAATCTATCGATGCTCTTAAAACACCATCTCCTCGAGGTACAACAGCGACGACCACCACAAGAGGAAGGGGGCGAAACAAGGCGAGGTTCTGAACCATATGGTCCTTGTCTCGGACCAGCTGGTTACGCCCGTCACACCTAACAACACTTAACAACGAACTACCCGTGGAGATGAGGCATTCGTGACTATGGCTGAGAGCATGGTATTGCGTCACGTAACTGGTAGCTGGTGTCGTCACGGTGGTAATCGTGCTGGCCTTGTCTGAGTCGATGCCAGCGTCAAGGGAACACACACATCTCGTTCAGGGGGAAATCGAAAGCAGCAACACTCATGGTGTTCGACGCTTAAAGAATAAACCGTAGGCAAATAAATCCGTCAGTTAACGAATAAACCGAACGGGAAATAAATCCGTCAGTTAACGAATAAACCGAACAAGGAATAAATCCATCAGTTAACGAATAAACCGTACGGGAAATAAATCCGTCAGTTAACGAATAAAACGTACGAGAAATAAATCCATCAGTTAACGAATAAACCGAACCGGAAATAAATCCATTAGTTCACGAATAAACAGTAAACGAAATAAATCCGTCAGCTAACGAATAAACCGTACGAGAAATAAATCCATCAGTTAACGAATAAACCGTACGGGAAATAAATCCGTCATTTAAAGAGTAAAACGTTCGAGAAATTTATCCATCAGTTAACGAATAAACCGTACGGGAAATAAATCCATCATTTAAAGAGTAAACCGTACGAGAAATTTATCCATCAGTTAACGAATAAACCGAACGGGGAATAAATCCATCAGTTCACGAATATACCGTACGAGAAATAAACCCGTCCGCAATGACAATAGATGAAAAAAATCCACGAAGACTCGACACGAAAAAAAATAATATACCATCAGAAAACGGATAAAAAATAAAAGAAGAAAAAAATAAGGGGGGGCACTTATAATTGGTGAAGGGACGGATCGAATCAGGAACCTGACCGCGAGAACCTGTCCCCCATACCTCGCGTGGCCACTCTCGGGGCAAAATATATAAATACACATAAGAAAAAAAAAAAAGAGGACCCCATGTACAATCTAGGACACACATTAAACCGTAATAACATAACCCATCGAACCATAACTCCTCCATAAAAAAAAAATAGATGACAAAAAAAATATATTCTCTCCACAAGAGCGCCGTTGCCCAACGAACTTCGTCCCTGCGGTTAAACAAAAGCTAGAGAGGCCGAGCTCGTTCGCTGATTGGCTGCGCGTGCCGCTATTCCCGTTCTCTATGGAGGCTCTGAGGAAAAGTGGGCTAACCGGAGAGCGGGAACTGCACTCATTGGCTCGCACGCCATCCAACGCGCTCCTGGACTCTTCCACTACCTCCTCTCGTGGTCTCTTATCATTTCTAGGTTCACAAATTGGTTAATTGACGGATCGGAAGGCCAAGCTGTGACTGCTTCAAATCACATTCATTAAAACTCTCTCAGAATGATCAATTCCGATGAATACAGGTTTCACTGCAGCTACTGAACCCATCCCCTTCCAACGTATCAAACCTATCTTCTCTCTCTCTCTCTCTCTCTCTCTCTCTCTCTCTCTCTCTCTCACACACACACACACACACACACACACACACACGAGCTTGCATTCTTTGTACTTAGCAGTATACAGGAACCAACAGGCATACTTACATACCCACTTCAAAAGCTACGCAGGGAGCAGAGAGCACCGCAGCACCAAAAACACCTCCCACTTACAACAGAAAACAGAAGGATCTCTCTCTCTCTCTCTCTCTCTCTCTCTCTCTCTCTCTCTCTCTCTCTCTCTCTCTCTCTCTCTCACCCCCCTCCCTCCAACGAACGGACCACATAACCTCCTCCTTAAGGATTACGCCAGGAGAGGCACAATGCCCCCGGACGTTACCCCAATAATGAAGTTTAATTACATATAATTTTTCTCTGTTGTCCTTCCGTGAACGAAACCGTGGGTCGTGGACTGAACCTATCCGCTGGTAGGTATGACCCAGCCCCTTAAGAATCCATTCTATTTGTATAAATATATATATATATATATATATATATATATATATATATATATATATATATATATATATATATATATATATATATATATAAAGTGGAAAGCTGTACAAATAGGCGTACAATCTCGCCGGACAACGTTTCACCTCAAATGAGTGTACATATCCCTGCTACTGGAAGCAGCGCAGCCTTGGGATGCAATAGCCTTTACAAACGTCCTGGAGGGTATAGTAGTCCCAACATAATGATATGGATGCACAGCACTGCCTATAGACTGGACTGTGTAGAGGAGTGTGGGTGCGTTGGAAATGAAATAAATTAGGACAATATGGGGTGTGAGGTGGTTTCATCGAGTAAATATTGAAAGGGTTAGAGGGGTGTGGTAATGAAAAGTGTGATCAAGAAAGCTGAAGAGGGTGTGTTGAAACGGTTCGGACGTATGGAGAGAATGAGTGAAGAAAGGTTGACAAAGAGGTTATATGTATCAGAAGTGGAGGGAACAAGAACAGGGAAACCAAAGTAGAAGGGTATACTGAAAAATATTTGAGCAATCGGAGCCTGAACATACAGGAAGGTGAAAGGCGTGCACAGGATAGAGTGAACTGTAACGATATGGTATACAAGGGGTCAACGTGCTGTCAATGGACTGGACTAGGGCATGTGAAGTGTCCTGGGAAAACCATTGAAAGGTTCGTGAGGTCAGGTCGTAGATATGAGCTGTGATTTCACTGCAATAAACATGTTAATGACAGAATGGATGTGAGCGGGTGCGGCTTTCTTCGTCTGTTTCTGGCGGTACCTCGCTAATGCAGGAGACGGCGATCAAGTATGGTATGTATATATATATATATATATATATATATATATATATATATATATATATATATATATATATATACACTTTTATCCCTGGGGATAGGGGAGAAAGAATACTCTCCACGTATTCCCTGAGTGTCGTAGAAGGCGACTACAAGGGAAGGGAGCGGGGGGCTGGAAATCCTCCCCTCTCGTTTTTTTTTTTAATTTTTCAAAAGAAGGAACAGAGAAGGGGGTCAGGTAAGGATATTCCCTCAAAGGTCCAGTCCTCTGTTCTTGACGCTATCTCGCTAACGCGGGAAATGGCGAATAGTATGAAAGAATATATATATATATATATATATATATATATATATATATATATATATATATATATATATATATATATATATACTTCAACGACATGTACTCAAGAAACCCACCCAACCCAAACAAACACAACACTGACAAAACATATGCACACCGAAATGACCCAATAAGCACGAAACAACCTCCCTCCGCACTCAAGTCTTAAACCACCACCTTGACATCCACACACCCATCTGAAACCACACTCCCCAGGCATACACGAGTTACACTTTCCCAACCTGAGATCTGGGCGCCAAGCACTCCTGCAACATCAGAGACAGTGATTCAACATCATCACAAACCTACCCCCCCCCCCCCCATGCCCGGGATGCAAGTTCCACGGTGATGCGACCAGACACTCGCACAGACGTACACACGTCCTCACCACACTCCCTGACATAATGGTCCTGCCCGGTGGATGTGGGACGCTTCCTGAGCGCTGCGGAGCTCCACACAGAAGGGGTTCATGAGGTAGGATGGTGTGTGTGTGTGTGTGTGTGTGTGTGTATACATATATATATATATATATATATATATATATATATATATATATATATATATATATATATATATATATATATACCTAAGGAGGGGAACAGGGAAAGTGTTATGGATCCTCGACAACCATAACTTAACATATAAGCAAGAGAGAGAGAGAGAGAGAGAAACACCAGCAGCACGTTAGTTGGGCAGTTAGCAACAGTCACTATGTAATGTAATGTAGCACTTCCCCTCGTTCTCCCGAGAGAGGAAATTGGTGTGAGGTAATGTCTAATCTCACTTACACGTAACCCCAGTGTTTAACGCCGAACAAGGACGCATCTCCTCCACTGACTCGAATCTCCCTACCCGGAAACGAAAGCCGGGAGACGGGGCAAGGGTCACCATGACGCCAAGGAGACTTCATCTGAATTTCTTCCCCGGCGTCAGATGGAGACATCAGGATATGTTGACATGACGTCAGATGACATGTCATGTGGACAGCAAGCGACGCTGCCATGGAGGCATCATGTTGCCATGCAGAAATTAACGGACATGTTGCCATTGAGACATCATGAATCATGTTGCCATACATATATACATCAAAAGACATGCTGCCATGGAGACACCACGAGATACGTTGCCATGAAGAAATGGAAAACTCATGCTACATGGAGGGACATCAAGGGATCAAGTTGCCATGGAGGGACATCAAGGATCATGTTGCCATAGAGGGACATCAAGGATCATGTTGCCATAGAGGGAAATCAAGGATCGTGTTGCCATGGAGGGACATCAAGGATCATGTTGCCATGGAGGAACATCAAGGGATCATGTTGCCATGGAGGGACATCAAGGATCATGTTGCCATGGAGGTACATCAAGGATCATGTTGCCATGGAGGTACATCAAGGATCATGTTGCCATGGAGGTACATCAAGGGATCATGTTGCCATGGAGTTACATCAAGGGATCATGTTGCCATGGAGGGACATCAAGGATCGTGTTGCCATGGAGGAACATCAAGGGATCATGTTGCCATGGAGGAACATCAAGGGATCATGTTGCCATGGAGGTACATCAAGGATCATGTTGCCATGGAGGTACATCAAGGGATCATGTTGCCATGGAGGTACATCAAGGGATCATGTTGCCATGGAGGGACATCAAGGATCGTGTTGCCATGGAAGTACATCAAGGGATCATGTTGCCATGGAGGGACATCAAGGATCGTGTTGCCATGGAAGTACATCAAGGGATCATGTTGCCATGGAGGGACATCAAGGGATCATATTGCCATGGAGGTACATCAAGGATCATGTTGCCATGGAGGTACATCAAGGGATCATGTTGCCATGGAGGGACATCAAGGGATCATGTTGCCATGGAGGGACATCAAGGATCATGTTGCCATGGAGGGACATCAAGGATCGTGTTGCCATGGAGGGACATCAAGGATCGTGTTGCCATGGAGGAAATCAAGGATCATGTTGCCATGAAGCAATCAAGGATCATGTTGCCATGGAGGGACATCAAGGATCGTGTTGCCATGGAGGAAATCAAGGATCATGTTGCCATGAAGCAATCAAGGATCATGTTGCCATGGAGGGACATCAAGGATCGTGTTGCCATGGAGGAAATCAAGGATCATGTTGCCATGGAGGAAATCAAGGATCATGTTGCCATGGAGGGACATCAAGGATCGTGTTGCCATGGAGGGACATCAAGGATCATGTTGCCATGGAGGGACATCAAGGGATCATGTTGCCATGGAGGAACATCGAGGATCATGTTGCCATGGAGGGACATCAAGGGATCATGTTGCCATGGAGGGACATCAAGGATCATGTTGCCATGGAGGGACATCAAGGATCGTGTTGCCATGGAGGGACATCAAGGATCGTGTTGCCATGGAGGAAATCAAGGATCATGTTGCCATGAAGCAATCAAGGATCATGTTGCCATGGAGGGACATCAAGGATCGTGTTGCCATGGAGGAAATCAAGGATCATGTTGCCATGAAGCAATCAAGGATCATGTTGCCATGGAGGGACATCAAGGATCGTGTTGCCATGGAGGAAATCAAGGATCATGTTGCCATGGAGGAAATCAAGGATCATGTTGCCATGGAGGGACATCAAGGATCGTGTTGCCATGGAGGGACATCAAGGATCATGTTGCCATGGAGGGACATCAAGGGATCATGTTGCCATGGAGGAACATCGAGGATCATGTTGCAATAGGGACATCAAGGGATCAAGCTGCCATAGAGGGACATCAAAGATTATGTTGCCTTGGAGGGTCATCAAGGATCGTGTTGCCATGGAGGGATATCAAGGATCATGTTGCCATGGAAGGACATCAAGGAATCATGTTGCCATGGAGGGATATCAAGGGATCATGTTACCATAGGGACATCAAGGGATCGTGTTGCCATGGAGGGTCATCAAGGATCGTGTTGCCATGGAAGGACATCAAGGGACCGCGTCGCCATGGAGTCATCCAGGGACCACGTTGTCATGCCCATGTTTCAGACCTCCAGTAAAACTGTCGCGGTGGATCACTGCCCAACCAAACTGCCCTCCCCCCCCTAATATGTCGCCAATTATAAACACGAGACCAAATAGGGAAGGCGGCCTCAGAGCCCGACGTCCCATGGTCCACACCCAAGCCGGTCCAGCCAGACGCCAAGGGGCTTGGAAACTGTCCTAACCCGTCCCACACCAGCACCATCCTCCCACCCTGGCGAACTGTGAGGCAACACTAGTTCCAGAATGAGGAAGGCGGGCTGGCCACTATTCTCATTTACTCTTAAAAGTATATATATATATATATATATATATATATATATATATATATATATATATATATATATATATATATTATTGTGGTCTCGTGTGTGAGTGTATTATGTGTCTACGTGAAGCACCATTCTCGAATGACACCATCTGATCACATGGGGATTAACATGATCGCATGGGGATTAACATGACTGTGGCTCCATTAGGTTATGTACAGTGTATCGTAGTTTTACACAGGATCACCACCAAACCTTTCTTAAAAGGAAAGAAAGAAAAGAGGCTTAATGACAAGACAGTCGTTAGCTAGGAACAGATAAACGAGGGAAAAAAAAATAGGGAAAACGAGAGAACAGAGGTGTGTGTGTGTGTGTGTGTGTGTGTGTGTGTGTGTGTGTGTGTGTGTGTGTGTGTGTGTGTGTGTGCTGACTTTATGAATAATAACAAAGAAAAAATAAACTTCGACACTTACGTTTGACGACGACGAGTGTGTGATCAAACCCACACACATACACTAGCTTAGCACTTAAAGTCCCCCACGGCTTCAGCACCTCCGCTCACTACTTCCGAAGCTGGCAGTACCAAGGAGGGACAGGGGCAGGGTGAGGAGGAGTTGCGTCTCTCGTCCCTGGAGGAGGATGGGGGGTGAGGGAGGCCTCGCCGAAGCAAGAGATAAGATAATCAATCTTAAGTCTCGCTGGGAGAGGAGTCGCAACACACAGCCACCCACGTGGAGGCGGGCAGGCGAGGTGAGGAGAGCGGGACGGGCGGGCGGGTGGCCGCGCTAGTCGTGGGGGGAAGAGATGGTCTCTATGGTCAAGCTCTTCTTCCCTCCAAAGTTTCCTTTATATATATATAGTCTCCACTCGGCTGACTTCACGCAAACCTCATGGAGTCACGGACACAAGGATCACACGACACGATCACTCGTAGTAAGGCGTCTGGGGAAATATATATATATATATACACACATATATATATACACATATATATATATATATATATATGTATATATATCTGACGTATGACAGTACGGTAGTAAATGTAGCACACACAACACTGGTGGAGTGGGAGGGCGCGGGGCCACGCTGATGTTTCAGGCGATGATAACGCTAAGTACGACCACTGTCCACAGTAGATTCACACTCGGTGGGGACACTGCTCCATGTTTACTCTTCGTGGGGGGAGGGGGAGGGGGGAGGAGAAGCACAGCACAACAAAGCCAGCTGGGGCTGGATAGTGAGGGGGGAGGGGGGCGTGTGTGTGTGTGTGTGTGTGTGTGTGTGTGTGTGTGTGTGTGTGTGTGTTGGGTAGCAGGAGGAGCAGCTTGGACACGGGGCGGCCGGCCGGACGGACAAGCGACGGCAGCAGCAGCAGCAGCAGCAGCACCTCCTATACCACGACGACGATGACCACCAGCACCACCACCACAAACCACCACACCTCAGAATCAATACCATCCACAGGTTGTCTCACACCACACATACCATCCTCGGACCGCCACCGGCGTTAATGGCGAGGGGGTGGGGTGCGTTGCTGTGGGTGCGTGGGACGTGGTCTCAGTGAGTGCGTGTTGTGTGCGAGGTGTCTCAGTGTGCCTGCGGTAGAGGCAGGGAGGCGAGTGGTGCTGGGGGTAGCTTAGGAAAGGAGGGATGTGTTGTGTGTGTGGGCAACCCTCCCCGCCCGCTCGCCTCAGCCAACCAGGGCGAAGCGCGCGAACCCCATGGACCGCATGGTGTGCTCGGGAGGAGGAGGGAGAGGGAGGCTGGGAGGGAGAGAGAGGGAGGCAGGACAGTGACGCTGGTTCCTCCACGGGTTATGGTGCGAGGGTCACCCACTTGCTGTGTGTATAGTGAGTGCTCACTCTGGGAAGGATGGCAGGACCAGAAGAGTGGATGTGAGGATGATGGTGAGATGCGTCTAGCGAGAATGATGATTGGTGGTGGGGAATGTCGCAAACCACAACGGCTATGGTGGGTGGGAGGAGAGAACACACACACACACACACACACACACACACACACACAAATACTCACAATGTCAGTGATAATGAGGGGCACCACGAGGCATGGTGGCTACTGTGGTGAGGGTGATGGACGGGAACTACTGAGTCTCTGGTGTGGAGGCCCAAGGTGTATGGGGTCGTCCCGTCTCGGGATCTCGAACTAAGAGTGGATGCGGTGGAAGACCACTGGAGTAGGATGGGTTTTTTTTTTTATGGTGGTGTGAGGGGTGGAGAGGGTTGGGTTGGGGGAAGGAGTAGGTGTCCAAGGCACGAACGGCGGTGGTGATGAGGATCAAAAGCGACCGAGGGGAGGACGCCGCGCAGGCACAGGTGGTATTGAGAGGTGTGGTTGGGTGAGGCGACCCAGGGTTATGGTGGTGTTTATGGCAGTCCCGGGAATGTGGAGCAGAGGTTGAGGAGGTGGTGTGGTGGAGACCCCCAGGTGTGTATGGTGGAGATGGTCCGGGCAAGACCTTGAGATGGAGTGATAGTAGTAGTGGCGGTGGTGGTGGTGGGGACCCCAGGAATATGGTGGTGGTTGAGGGAACCCAGAGACGTGTTGGAGGTGACCCAGTTGAGTGGTGGCGATGGAGGGCCTAATTAATGGTATGGTGGTGGGGGGAAAATCCACTACGGGTGATGAGGCGGTTGTGAGAGAGAGAGAGAGAGAGAGAGAGAGAGAGAGAGAGAGAGAGAGAGAGAGAGAGAGAGAGAGAGAGAGAGAGAGAGAGAGAACACCCAGGCGTAGGTGCGTACTGTGCTGGCTGGGGGAATCCAAACGTATGGTTGTACAAGCCTGGCGACCACACCCACCCACCCCTCATTGCTGTGACGGAGAGAGGGAAGAACTTCCAAGACCACGATGGCGCTGGGGGGGGCAAGGAGAACAGTGCTGGCAGTGGAATGAACAACCCCTCACACACACACACACATACATACACACAGTGATGAGGGGATTCCTGGGTTAATGCAGCGGTGGTTAGTGGTGTTGGGGTGGGAGTGGAGGCGTGGGAGGAACTGTGGAGTAGCGGTGACACCGAGGCGAGCCGTGGTACACGGTGATCACACAGTGTCATGTGGTGATGGCTGGGCCACCGTGGTATGTGGTAATGCATGCGGGTATCCATGAATACCAAGACGAGTCGGTGCACTTCACGCTATAACCTTAAACTACACAGTAACGACCCTCCCAACCTCATCCAACACAGCCAGACCCTCCCAACCTCACCCAACACAGCCAGACCCTCCCAACCTCACGCTAGAGACTCTACTGAACCCAACACAGTCACACCCTTCCAACCTCACGTTAGAGACTCTACTGAACCCAACACAGTCACACCCTTCCAACCTCACGTTAGAGACTCTACTGAACCCAACACAGTCACACCCTTCCAACCTCACGTTAGAGACTCTACTGAACCCAACACAGCCAGACCCTCCTATGCTGTACCTGACGTTATAAACTTTACCGACGACCCCAACACAGCATGACCCCGCCCAGCCGTCCCTCACGTGATAAACCTCAACAAACTGAACAACAAGCAACTGTTCCCCAACTGATGGTTAACGTACTGATACAATACCTAAAACAATGATACAATACCTAAAACAATGATACAATACCTAAAGCAATGATACAATACCTAAAACAATGATACAATACCTAAAGCAATGATACAATACCTAAAGCAATGATACAATACCTAAAACAATGATACAATACCTAAAACAATGATACAATACCTAAAACAATGATACAATACCTAAAACAACGATACAATACCAAAAGCAATGATACAATACCTAAAACAATGATACAATACCTAAAACAATGATACAATACCTAAAACAATGATACAATACCTAAAGCAATGATACAATACCTAAAGCAATGATACAATACCTAAAACAACGATACAATACCTAAAACAATGATACAATACCTAAAACAATGATACAATACCTAAAACAATACAATACCTAAAACAATGATACAATACCTAAAACAATGATACAATACCTAAAACAATGATACAATACCTAAAACAATGATACAATACCTAAAACAATGATACAATACCTAAAACAATGATACAATACCTAATACAATGATACAATACCTAAAACAATGATACAATACCTAAAACAATGATACAATACCTAAAACAATGATACAATACCTTAAAATGATACAACACCTAAAACAATGATACAATACCTAAAACAATGATACAATACCTAAAACAATGATACAATACCTAAAGCAATGATACAATACCTAAAACAATGATACAATGCCTAAAGCAATGATACAATACCTAAAACAATGATACAATACCTAAAGCAATGATACAATACCTAAAGCAATGATACAATACCTAAAACAACGATGCAATACCTAAAACAACGATGCAATACCTAAAACAATGATACAATACCTAAAACAACGACGCAATACCTAAAGCAATGATACAATACCTAAAGCAATGATACAATACCTAAAACAACGATGCAATACCTAAAGCAATGATACAATACCTAAAACAAAGATACAATACCTAAAACAATGATGCAATACCTAAAGCAATGATACAATACCTATAGCAATGATACAATACCTAAAACAATGACACAATACCTAAAGCAATGATGCAATACCTAAAGCAATGTTGCAATACCTAAAGCAATGATGCAATACCTGAAGCAACGATACAATACCTAAAGCAACGATACAATACCTAAAGCACTGATGCAATACCTAAAGCAATGATGCAATACCTAAAGCACTGATGCAATACCTAAAGCAATGATGCAATACCTAAAGCAACGATACAATACCTAAAGCAATGACACAATACCTAAAGCAACGCTGCAATACCTAAAGCAACCCAAACACCCACATTCAAGAGGATAGATATGTCAATACACCGGACGACACCCACCACAACGTGTCATGGAACAGATCCACATGAGTAAAGTGATTCACACACTCAGACCTAACAAGGGTAAGACCTGACCCATCCTGTCTCATTGTACCTCACTTCAAACTCCTCCACTCCACCTACGTGTGACTCTCCCATTCCATCTCTGACTCTTCCATTTCACCTCTTTTTTTTACTCTTCCATTCCACCTGTAACTCTTCCATTCCACCTCCGACTCTCCTATTCCACCATTCTCTTTCCCTCCGTTCCTCCACCAGAACCCCTAGAGGAGGATCGCCACACGACACCCCACAGTAAGACCACGTCCTCCTAACCACCTGCATCTCTTAAGAGATACTGTTTTGCCTCGTCGATTCCAGAGGGTCGATACTGTTGTACTGTTACGTGGTGTTCTTGAGAAACTCTTGGTTACAGGTACACGAATCACAAAATATTACATACCAAAAAATGTATTTCAGTGACGGTTGTCTTAAATGCTGTAGGGACGTTTTTATCAAATGCTGCAGGGACGTTTGTACTAAATGCTGCAGGGACGTTTTTATTAAATGCCGCAGGGACGTTCTTACTAAATGCTGCAAGGACGTTTTTATTAAATGCTGATGGGACGTTTGAACTAAATGCTGCAGGGACGTTTTTTATCAAATGCTGCAGAGACGTTTTTATCAAATGCTGATGGGACGTTTTTATTAAATGCTGATGGGACGTTTTTATTAAATGCTGATGGGACGTATGTACTAAATGCTGCAGGGACGTTTTTATCAAATGCTGCAGGGACGTTTTTATCAAATGCTGATGGGACGTTTTTATCAAATGCTGCAGGGACGTTTTTATTAAATGCTGATGGGACGCTTGCACTAAATGCTGCAGGGATGCTTTTATTAAATGCTGCAGGGACGTTTTTATTAAATGCTGCAGGGACGTTTTTATTAAATGCTGCAGAGTTTGACAACATGTTCTGCTGTGGTGCGAATGAACTCTCCTTGTACATCTTACATTACACACACACACACACTAGGGCTCCCGCGGTGTCGTGGTTGACGCTGCTGACCATCATTCACACACAGGCCTCACCCACCGGTTTCAAATCCAGGGCGCGGCAGTCGGCCCACAGCTAACCCAGCTGTTCGTTCTTCCTGATATGACCCCAACTGTGAGTAAAAATTTCGATATCTTCAATTCAAATGAGCCTTTAAAGAGTACAATGAAGGTATACATATGTATAATGTTCGCGGAGGAATACAAAACATATTTTGTAAATGTTTTCTCATTTCTCGCGACTCAAAAATTACTAATTCACACGATTATACGTTCGTAATGCCGGTATAAATTACGCTAATTTGCAAAGCAATAAATTAAGCTTTTCAATTCAAGTTCCTCTCATTAAATCAGGAGGGGAAAGTAGAGATAGTGCTGGCTAGAGTATACTTCCAACACTCACATCAGGAGGGGAAGTAGAGATAGTGCTGGCTAGAGTATACTTCCAACACTCACATCAGGAGGGAGGAAAGTAGAGATAGTGTTGGCTAGATTATAATTCCAACACACATCAGGAGGGGAAGTAGAGATAGTGCTGGCTAGAGTATACTTCCAACACTCACATCAGGAGGGAGGAAAGTAGAGATAGTGTTGGCTAGATTATAATTCCAACACACATCAGGAGGGGAAGTAGAGATAGTGCTGGCTAGAGTATACTTCCAACACTCACATCAGGAGGGAGGAAAGTAGAGATAGTGTTGGCTAGATTATAATTCCAACACACATCAGGAGGGGAAGTAGAGATAGTGTTGGCTAGATTATAATTCCAACACACATCAGGAGGGGAAGTAGAGATAGTGTTGGCTAGATTATAATTCCAACACACATCAGGAGGGGAAGTAGAGATAGTGTTGGCTAGAGTATAATTCCAACACACATCAGGAGGGGAAGTAGAGATAGTGTTGGCTAGAGTATAATTCCAACACACATCAGGAGGGGAAGTAGAGATAGTGTTGGCTAGAGTATAATTCCAACACACATCAGGAGGGGAAGTAGAGATAGTGTTGGCTAGAGTATACTTCCAACACTCACATCAGGAGGGGAAGTAGAGATAGTGTTGGCTAGAGTATACTTCCAACACTCACATCAGGAGGGGAAGTAGAGATAGTGTTGGCTAGAGTATACTTCCAACACTCACATCAGGAGGGGAAGTAGAGATAGTGTTGGCTAGAGTATAATTCCAACACACATCAGGAGGGGAAGTAGAGATAGTGTTGGCTAGAGTATAATTCCAACACTCACATCAGGAGGGGGACGACGAGATAGCGTTGACCAATGTATAAACCCGTCGCTCACACAAACCCACTATCAGTGTCCAGTTCTATACACCGTGCAAGACACTTTTAAATAGTCTTGGAATCCCTCCTCAAGCCACCATTTCTCGAGACTATCACGAATCTTCCGGTCATCCCTCTGGTCATCAGTATGTCTCTCATGAAGGAAGAAGACCCATCGCTGACACCCCTCTCCGGACTTAATAATGTGTGGTCATCTTCTGTGAGAAACTGTTGTGGCCCTTCATACATATATCAATTGCTTTTGACAGGGGGGGAGAGAGAGGGGGGGGGGGTTCATCTTTAAGTTCCCTTCTCACAGCTTTCCTCCCTCACTTTGCACCCTCCTATCTATCTTCCTCTCTGGCCGATCTCTCTCTCTCTCTCTCTCTCTCTCTCTCTCTCTCTCTCTCTCTCTCTCTCTCTCTCTCTCTCTCTCTCCGTAATGGTCTATGAAATATCCTCTTCCTCTTCTCCTATCAACAGCGGTTCTCCAGGGTCTTTTCCTGCCTCTAACACTTTTCTTCCTGGTTGTCAACAGTAATTTCATTCGCAGACGACAACACGGAATTCCTTCATTTCCTTTATACTCGCTCCATCCCTCCCTCACTTGCCGGTCTACGTCTCGTTTCGTCACAACTTCCTCTATAAACTGGACCACAGGATGTCCTGTTTAAAGGTCTATTTCAGCCCAGATCTCCAAGAACCCGCACAGCTTTTCCGTATTTTGTGAGACTTGTCCTACTTTCATCACTCAACACTGA
This sequence comes from Panulirus ornatus, assembly GCF_036320965.1. Classification (NCBI taxonomy): domain Eukaryota; kingdom Metazoa; phylum Arthropoda; class Malacostraca; order Decapoda; family Palinuridae; genus Panulirus; species Panulirus ornatus. The sequence continues at coordinate 16,595,596 of NC_092228.1, forward strand.
AAATACATGCATCACTGTTAACATGCAACATAAAACTTAAGACACCTCACATTACACATGAAGCTAAATCTCCCTCTGAGAAACTTCGAGTGTCCAGTTCAGATGCCTTAGAATCTCTTCGTCTGAACAGTCGCTCCAGTTATACAAAGGACTGATGCGTCCTCGCGTGGAGCACCTGATGGCACATCTTGGAAGGCTGAAGTTCAACATGCTAGACGGAATCGAATCGATAGTAATCCGCCTTATCAACTCTCACAGTCTGACCTTAAAACTTCATCTGCTTGCCCTAGTGGTTCCCTCTACCTCATTCATGGTCACTAATTTCGTTTCTGGTTCTGAGATCAAGGTGCCTGTTAGACCCTGCCCTTGGCTAGATCACGTTCATACCCGCCAAGCTACCGCGTCACATGATTTCCTTGTGTGGCCGTAACTGGCAACTAAACACTGGCCCGTTGCGATATCTGTTTCTTTCCCTACACCTCTCAAGTTTTGGAGCTCTTACTTCCTTATGTCTTTCCCAAAAACAAAGACCTTGTCGTTTTTAGAATGAAGATCTTCCACTCGACCAAGCCTTTTGGTTTTCATTTTTCCTGATCTTCTTTCCCCTTCTCTTTAACCCCTTCCCATATTTCAATTACGACCAGGTCAAGCGGTAGACTTTAAGTCAGTGACTGGAGCCAACAACATAAAGTTATGAAATAAACTACTGACAGTCATTTCTCAATACAGCTGGCTGCTCCATCTGTGACAGTAACAGTGGACGGCATCACTCAAAAACTTTTTGTGTCGAACCCAACGTTTATGGCTTTGAAAAGTCTGTGATGATGCTTCCTTTTGCCTTTTTAAGATGCATCCACCTTGGCAAAGTTTGGCAATTTCATCATTCTTCTGCATAACTGCTCCTCTGACACATCTTGAGAGAAGGTTAAGCGGTTAGAAAAAGGTAACACAGACGCAAATAACTTGAACATGATCAATCATCATGAACTTCAAAAAAAAAAAAAAACTCTTTGAAGATAAAGAAAGCCCAGACCTGAAGTTCCTTCCAACATCCTTATATCTTTAAGACCTCTGTCTTGAGTAGGTGTCTAAATGGCTTCTTTAACCTCTTGAGAACGACAGTGCGGCCCTTGAGTACGAGGGTCGAGGCCTTAACCTTGCCCTTGATGGGGGTAAAGTCAAATGCCAAAGACATCAACCCTGAGGACCAACGGGATAAGGCTTCCAGGCCGCAACTTCCTCATGTATCGGCTGTATTTCTTAACCTCAAACTACCTACACCTTCCGCAACCTCTACCATTCCAGCTCTTCCAGGCCATTCAGGACATGCGGAACATCCAGGTTAGTACTAGTGCCAGCCCGACCTACTGTCAAGGGTGTATGTCTGTCCATCCACGACTACCGTCCTCTGTCTGTTCCCACGAGAGAATCTATCAGTCTGTCTGTCTGTCTTGCAGGAATTACAGCAGGCTCGCTCTCCTGGGACTCCTGTATGCCGGCCCCTGTAGCGACGGTAACAGTACACCTTCCAGGACCACTCGTCTTACCTGTACATCTGGCGCTGCCGCTGGGGAAGACTATTACACAATATGCCCAGTGGGTCGACTGTCGATTTCTCTTGCCTAGCATTACAGCATGACGGGGTCCCGGATTAGCCTACCGTCTGCATGCCCTTACCAGGTTCAGTGCCTGATTATCATCATCCCGCTGGGACTATCTGCATGCATGCTTGCTTGCTTGCACTGTCCTACCGAGACTGAAAACTTCCAGCCTCCTGGGGAATTTATGAACGCCCCAGATTCACATGACAAGCCGACATAAGACAAAGGAGGGATTGCTGCGAAAATTACACGTCTGTCCGTTAAATGTCGCCGATTACCGTCACGGTTTGAAATGACAATGTATTCTTATTGGCCGGCTGGAGGGAGTGGGGGAGGAGGAGGAGGAGTCTTATTGGCTGGTTGGGGGAGAGGAGGAGGAGGAGGAATGGGGGAAGAGGTGGCCTTGTGATGTGTTTACTGGATCAGCCGTGCACTCCTGTGATTGGATGAATGCACGGACGGACGATGACCCCCCTCAGTAATTTCAATGAACCCCCTCGACCTCAGAAGTGCTCGTTATGTCTACTGACAAAAAAAAAAAAAAATATGAGAGGTCAAGGAAGCGATATGCATCGATAACATTCGTCCCGCCTGCCTACCAGCCATTCGGCCCCACATCAACTTATAGTACCGGGTGACACACGCACACACACACACACACACACACACACACACACACACACACACACACACACACACACTCACCTCCTAAGAATGAGAGCTATAAGACGCCACAACACATAACAGTTCAAGTCAAAATCCAAAGAGCTCACACACACACACACACACACACACACACACACACACACACACACACACACAAAAGTAAAACCAAACCTTCACCACACAACCCAAACCACTAGGTCACAGCTCTTGAATCAAGAGGTCTTCAGAGCCCCCAACTAATAAACAATAGTCCCAGACAAAACAGAGATCCTAACCTTCAAAGCCAGGGTCTACAACTCCACGGAGACAGAACACAGACAACACAGTCCAAAGAGCCATAGCCCGGGACCCCAGTGTGCCACAGTCCTTAACTCACAGTTGTATTTTTCTATCTCATGTTGCCAGCTCCCTCACCCAACCATTCACTCTGGAGCCCTCGACCAAAGCATTCGTCCAGGTGGTTCTAGCTCCGCATAATCACTTGAAGGAGTTGAAAGCAGTTCGACTTATAATCTGTCCCTTCCCTTACGCCGCAATCTTGGTTCATTTTCCCTCTTCTGTAGGTATCACTTTGGTTTTCGCTCCCAAGTGCTGGCTGCTTGTGTGACCCCTAACACTAGCTAGACCACACAATACTCGGCAAGCTGCTGCGTCACATGATTACCGAGAGGCCGTTGGCAACTCAAGGGTGGGCCGTTTTGATAACGGTTTCTTTCCCTACACCTCGAAGCCTTGGCACTCTCACGTCCTTCCCTATAACTATGACCTGGCACATTTAAAAGACAGTTTTTTTTTTCTCTTCCTTCAAAAAATTTGTAAGAACTTCCTTCTCTCTTTATTCTTCCTTTCATTAACTTTTCCATACCTCAATTAAGGCCCGGCCTCGATGTGGACTTTTGTCCTTGACTGGAGCCTGCAACGTAGAGAGAGAGAGAGAGAGAGAGAGAGAGAGAGAGAGAGAGAGAGAGAGAGAGAGAGAGAGAGAGAGAGAGAGAGAGATGAGGCCGAAGCCACCAATCTACAGCTCCCAAAACATGGGACACATTTACGCCGAGCGCGAAGACAGGAGCCTCCGGCATCCCACAAGGGGAAGAGCTCTCAGCGGAAACATGATCCCGTAAAGAACACACCCTTACGAGGGACGCATCCACAATCTGAATGGTTGAGGTCACACCCCTACCTTATTCCAGGCCCACTCAATCACCACATATTCAAAGCCATGTGATGTGTGTACTTATGGTCACGACCCAGACTGTTCAGGGTGCCTGCCTCTCACGTTTACGAAGATCGCCGATCGCGCGATCACACAAACGATCACAATCGACGCCCAGTGCAACAGTCCCCCCATAACCTATGATTACACCCGATGCCCCCGCCAACTGGTCACAGACGAACGGGTTAAGGTCGTAATCCTCACCGTCACGACCATAACCCGCCATGTTTATGGCCACCATCCATCAGGAGTGCCTCCCGCTCGAAAATACCCCATCCGAAGCTGCCGGAGCGTCGCTCCCGACACGCGTGGACGCACCACCCGCCGTTGCAAGGCGTCGCGAAAAAACGCCAAGAGAAGTGAATACATATATAATCACACACACACAAACACACCTCTTACAAGAATGTGCCAACCGTCTAGCTCTAACCTGTTGCACGGCCGTGCACCACCTTCACGTCTCACTCTGCCCCCAGCTAGACCGACCTGCTGCACCGCCCCGTATCATCTTCACGCCCCGCTGTGCCCTCACCGACCTGTTGCATCGCGCCTCACCTAACCCACTCCGGCATCCCTGCCATCGTGACCCCGCCACCATCCTCACTCACACCACACTCTGCACATGACATCCGTCCTTACAGGTGTGTGTGACCACGAGTAATGCCTTCAGGTCATGTTTCGTGTTTATGCATTCGACGTAGGTGCTCGCACGCGCTGGGCATCCAGCTACTCTACCATACGCTGAGGGAAGGGCCCCTGTGTCCCTCAATACATCAGAGAGAGAGAGAGAGAGAGAGAGAGAGAGAGAGAGAGAGAGAGAGAGAGAGAGAGAGAGAGAGAGAGATAGAGAGAGAGAGTCTATTGCTGAAGCAGTCGGGTAGGAACCCCCACACCTGTGGAGCCGCGAGTGGGACTGAAATCACCCAGGAGGTGTGTGTACCCATGCTCGCGCGCTCGCCCTGCGCCCTTTTTTGCCCTCATTCTGATACCCGACGTTAGAAGCACCCAATGAGATAACCAATACGAGACGCAGTACAAATACGTGTCATGGCAGAAAATAATGGCCAATCATACATTCAACACGGGCTAGGGGGGGGGGGGGGGACCTGGGGGGATCAAGTCTCTCCCATTGACACAGACAACGAGCGTTCGGTGGCATTAGGGGAGGGGAGGGGAGGGGGGGGGCGCAGAGGAACAGAACGGGTTCCACTTTGATATTACGGTGCCGTCGCATGTCTGGGGGGGAGGGGGGGGGGGGGGGAATAAGTCCAATCGCTGGGAGGCGGGACGGACGTAACTCAGGCCGCCTGACTCGCCCAGAGTCGTAAGATGAGAGAAAGAAACGTCTGCCTCCTGCTGCTGGGGAGTGTAAACATACCCTCGCCCCCACACACACACAAGGATGGGGGGGGAAGGGGGTCACAATGGCAACAGCTGGCATCTATCGCACGCATCTTGAAGTATTGCCATTTATTTCGAATTTACATAACTGGGTGTATAAGTGAGTCTACTAACTGCAAGTACAGCAAGGGCTTGGCCGTGACCCCCCTGCACTACTGGTCCACGGACGGATGGGCAGGGAGGTCGTCACGGACGGCTAACTACGAGGAACATCACGGACAGGGTAGGTCCGGGCATCGCCATGGTCGGGTGGCTACAGGTGTTAGTCAAGGACGGTTAGCTAATCACACGGGCATCGTCAAGGACGTGTAATCACGGGGGTCGTCACGGACGTGTAGCCACGGGGGTTGTCACGGACGTGTGGCCACGGGCGTCGTCACGGACGTGTAGCTATGGGCGTCGTCACGGACGTGTAGCCACGGGCGTCGTCACGGACGCGTAGCCAATGGGGTCGTCCCGGTCGTGTAGCCATAGGGGTTTTCACGGACATGTAGCCATGGGGGTCTTCACGGACGTGTAGCCACGGAGGTCGACACGGACGTGTAGCCAAGGAGGTCATCACGGACGTGTAGCCATGGATGTCATCACGGATGGGATTACGACACACATCGTCGTCGACGGACAGCCTCGTCAGACCTTATCACGGACGGGTAACTACGGACGTCGTCACGGACGGGGACGGCCACGGACGTACAGCCACGGACCCTGACGCCTCGGAGACGCCTCAACTTTGGGTACCACAACGAGAGTAAACAAGGTCGTCTACGTCAAATCAGCGGGGTACCATTTCATCGTTAATCCTGTCTATATAACGAAAAAGCTGGCCATCAATTGATAAGGTCGAGTGCGACGTCTTTCCCGTCCCTGCCAGGTCGAGTGTGACGTCTTTCCAGTCCCTGCCAGGTCGAGTGTGACGTCTTTCCCGTCCTTACCAGGACGAGTGTGACTGTCTTTTCCGACTGTGACGTCTTTACTGTCTGTACCAAGATAATAATAATTATAATATCATAAACATCATTACATTTGCGCAGAACTATACGTAGTTTTACCAAGCTGTGATACAGAACTCGTTTCAGCCTCTGATGTTGCGGGACCACAAAACCTGATCCAAGAAGAGAGATCATTCTCTCATTCGTCTCCTTGAACAATGTGTGGGCGTCTCGGGAAGCCATCAGGAACAGAACGAATCTCTAAAATTACTACAATTACGCTGCTTGATTTCAAATATAATCTTATCTTTCGATGACGTTCCTTCCTTAAAAGAAATGTACCAGTTGGCAGAGTTGTTAGACAGAATCATAAATACATATATATACACATTTTCCTCTTCCAGTCTTCGGTGGCCAAGACGGAGAAGACTTGCTTGTCACGGCTGTTTCTAATGCCAACCAGGTGTTCATCAATACAGCAACACTTGAATGAGAATGCATATGTTAACCCTCACACTTCACGTGCTCAGAACTCTGGCGGTGAAGGCAGAAGCAGCAGCAGCAGGAGGAGGAGGAGATGTGAAGTGGAACTCTTGCTGTTACAGATTCGTCAGGGTCCTCCACCTGACGCAGGTCTTCTGCCGCATCGAAGACCCATTCTCGGGACGCCACAGACGGTGCGAAACCTCTCTGATCTAAGTCAGTCTCATGTTCCGTGATGGTATCTGAAGCTAAATGTCGACCTGGGGTGATGTTCTTGCATCGAGGAACAAGACCGAATCCCCCTGACATCAGTGAGAATCATAAAACCCTTATCTTGCCACACATCTAGCCGAGGGAAACTTGCCGAATGTGATGTGAGGGAGGAGAAAAAACAGCGCTCTGCTGCAGGAGCTGGGCCCGTTAACGTTCGCGGGGGTACACCACCACGCAACACGGGGCTCTCGCGACGTGGGCCCCAAGAACCGTGACGGTAGCACTGACCTTCAGGGTGATACTCGGGGAAGGTGGAGATGGATTCATGCTTTAACACCCACCACGGTAAAAAAAAAAAAAAAAAAAAAAAAAAAAAAAAAAAAAAGAAAGAATTGTGGCGGAGCTATCAAAATCTAGTGACCAGTGAGGCGACGTGTGGTGAGGTGGGAGAGGAGAGAGTCTCGGTGAGACGAGAGATGGGAGAGGGTAAGAATAAGTGAGGGGGAAGGAGTGGGTGGGGAAGGGGAGGAGGGGAATGAGGGAAGGAAGTGAGAGATAAAGGAAAAGTGGGGAGGGGAGACGAAGGGTTCTTGTGTGCCGGCTGGAGATAAATCCACGTAAATCTTTCTTGATTGTTGACTAGAGGGAGAGGCTCTGAGAGCTCAATTTCGGAGGGGGGTATGTTGCAGATCCCTCAGACGCTCGGTGGGGGAGTATAAACACTAGGAAAGGAGGAGGGTAATCAGGTTTAACACAAGTGTTCCTCTGGTGTTTGAAGGAAGGTCACGAACCCAAGAATTTACCTTCACCTCTTTACAAATGGTGGACTTTTAACCCTGGCCCCTAATAAGGTCCCTCAATACGATATGCTTCAAGGCTTCACATGGGTCCCTACGGCTTCAAAAACACATGAACCCCAAGGCTTCAGATGCTCATTAGTGAACTACACTCATGAACCTCAAGGTTTAAAATGTATATGAACCCAAGCCTTGAAAATGACACGAACCCAAATGCTTCAGAAACTCATGAACCCTCAAGGTTTCAGAAATTCATGAACCCTCAAGGCTTCAGAAGCTCATGAACTCTCAAGGTTTCAAAAACTCATGAACCCTCAAGGCTTCAGAAGCTCATGAACAATCAAGGTTTCAGAAGCCCATGAACCCTCAAGGCTTCAGAAACTCATGAACCCTCAAGGCTTCAGAAGCTCATGAACCCTCAAAGATTCAGACCCACCTTAACCCGGGGAGAACAGCTTTGTTTATGTTCAGAGTACGTAGTTAAGTGGGGACACCTCTGGGGTCAAGGTGATCATAAATTACAGAAAAAACTCAGTTTTTTTTTTCTTTTCAGCAGACACACGAACGTCGCTTACGTCATTCGTATTAAAATGTTGTCCGGTGACGTAAGTCCCTGACGGCAGATAAATAACATAATCATCAATAACTGCGAAAAAAATAATGCTTAAAAATAACTACTAAAAAAAAATAATACTGCTTTAAAAACTTAAAAGAAATTACTCATTATAAAGCAACGAGTAATAGTGATCTCCCTTCTCCGGACGCAGGGGTGAGACATGAGTACAGTAACGCTTGTGTTACGCAAACAGACAGACAGGTCCCGGGTGCTTGCGGGCCCGCATCCACACATGCACTGGACGCCAGTGACCACCGCCACCACGGGTTCAACACGGGGGAGCAAGAACGCCCCAGAGCGCAACGGAGCGTTGCAAGGAGCAACACCACCAGCGACTCCACACACCAGCTGGCAGACCCTTGACCCTCCCCTCCCCACCACTGGAAGAACACCTACCCTCCTCCCCCACCACTGGAACAACACCTACCCTCCTCCCCACCATATATATATATATATATATATATATATTCCTATGAGTCCACGGGGAAAATGGAACACAATAAGCTCCCAAGTGCACTTTCCTGTAATAATCACATCATCACACATATATATATACGTGTCTATGTACAGACTCCACATGACCTGAACTAAGGTCAGCATCCAGGTCAGTCAAGTTCCTCTGAACCATCAGGTCAATGACCTACCAAATTTCATTTCCAAATATGCCTATAGCTCACATTACCGTTTTCATCAAAGGTATCTGGTATGTAACGGGGCCATTTCTTCCCGGAATATATAGTTTTGTATGTGTAATGGGAAGAGGCGTCTCCCCAATCTATATGGTGATCACAATAGGCTTTATGCTGGAATAAAGCGGCCAAAATAATAGTGCTTTATTCCAGCATATAAAATAAAGGAGAGGCCTCCTGTCATCACCATATAGATTGCATTATAAATACAGATCTGTGGTTCTGGAAAGAAAACGTTGTGTGGTTCTGTTTAACGCAAGGTACCTGTGATGATAATAAATAAAAACGTTGACATGAACTAGGGCCGGTTCTCGTTAACTTGAGAACTGACCTTATTTTTGGCAAAGAATATCTCCCGACCTGACCCAAGGCTGTCAAGGTCAGGTCAGGTCAGGTCAAGCAATGGTGTTACCTCCCCCTCAAACTACCTCACCAAGGCTCTGTATATGTCCCCTGCGTACGTACGTTCTCTGTTGTAACTGTGTCACATGTCGCACTATGGGGGACATCCATCAAATTTTCTTCTTTGATCTTGCTGTTTTTCGGTGCATTTGTGACATATGAGATTAAATATATATATATATATATATATATATATATATATATATATATATATATATATATATATATATATATATATATATATATATATATATATATTGTACAAAGGCAAAGGGGATAAGAGTGAGTGTTCAAATTACAGAGGTATAAGTTTGTTGAGTATTCCTAGTAAATTATATGGGAGGATATTGATTGAGAGGGTGAAGGCATGTACTGACCATCAGATTGGGGAAGAGCAGTGTGGTTTCAGAAGTGGTAGAGGATGTGTGGATCAAGTGTTTGCTTTGAAGAATGTATGTGAGAAATACTTAGAAAAGCAAATGGATTTGTATGTAGCATTTATGGATCTGGAGAAGGCATATGATAGAGTTGATAGAGATGCTCTGTGGAAGGTATTAAGAATATATGGTGTGGGAGGCAAGTTGTTAGAAGCAGTGAAGTTTTTATCGAGGATGTAAGGCATGTGTACGTGTAGGAAGAGAGGAAAGTGATTGGTTCTCAGTGAATGTAGGTTTGCGGCAGGGGTGTGTGATGTCTCCATGGTTGTTTAATTTGTTTATGGATGGGGTTGTTAGGGAGGTGAATGCAAGAGTTTTGGAAAGAGGGGCAAGTATGAAGTCTGTTGGGGATGAGAGAGCTTGGGAAGTGAGTCAGTTGTTGTTCGCTGATGATACAGCGCTGGTGGCTGATTCATGTGAGAAACTGCAGAAGCTGGTAAAGTGTGTGAAAGAAGAAAGTTAAGAGTAAATGTGAATAAGAGCAAGGTTATTAGGTACAGTAGGGTTGAGGGTCAAGTCAATTGGGAGGTGAGTTTGAATGGAGAAAAACTGGAGGAAGTGAAGTGTTTTAGATATCTGGGAGTGGATCTGTCAGCGGATGGAACCATGGAAGCGGAAGTGGATCATAGGGTGGGGGAGGGGGCGAAAATTTTGGGAGCCTTGAAAAATGTGTGGAAGTCGAGAACATTATCTCGGAAAGCAAAAATGGGTATGTTTGAAGGAATAGTGGTTCCAACAATGTTGTATGGTTGCGAGGCGTGGGCTATGGATAGAGTTGTGCGCAGGAGGATGGATGTGCTGGAAATGAGATGTTTGAGGACAATGTGTGGTGTGAGGTGGTTTGATCGAGTAAGTAACGTAAGGGTAAGAAAGATGTGTGGAAATAAAAAGAGCGTGGTTGAGAGAGCAGAAGAGGGTGTTTTGAAATGGTTCGGGCACATGGAGAGAATGAGTGAGGAAAGATTGACCAAGAGAATATATGTGTCGGAGGTGGAGGGAACGAGGAGAAGAGGGAGACCAAATTGGAGGTGGAAAGATGGAGTGAAAAAGATTTTGTGTGATCGGGGCCTGAACATGCAAGAGGGTGAAAGGAGGGCATGGAATAGAGTGAATTGGAGCGATGTGGTATACCGGGGTTGACGTGCTGTCAGTGGATTGAATCAAGGCATGTGAAGCGTCTGGGGTAAACCATGGAAAGCTGTGTAGGTATGTATATTTGCGTGTGTGGACGTATGTATATACATGTGTATGGGGGTGGGTTGGGCCATTTCTTTCGTCTGTTTCCTTGCGCTACCTCGCAAACGCGGGAGACAGCGACAAAGCAAAAAAAAAAAAAAAAAAAAAAAAAAAATATATATATATATATATATATATATATATATATATATATATATATATATATATCGTATGTAACAAATGCACCGAAAAGTAGCATGATCATACTATTCGCCATTTCCCGCATCAGCGAGGTAGCGCTAAGAACAGAGGACTGGGCCTTTGAGAGAATATCCTGACCTGGCCCCTTCTCTGTTCCTTCTTTTGGGAAAAAAAAAAAAATGAGAGGGGAGGATTTCCAGCCCCCCACTCTCTTCCCTTTATAGTCGTCTATTTATGAGGTGGATGCTTCCACGCCCTGGGTAAGCACATGAGCGAGGTACACACCCACACCGCCCAAGTGGCAGAGGTCCACACAGGAGACGGGTCGTCCCCTCACACCAGGCGACCACGGGACCCACCCGACTACATCAGCGCATACGATTATGCTGCCGCAGGTGGGGGAGGAGGACGAAGGACCCATGCCTTCGCCAGTGTACTGGCCAAACGCAGACTAATCAAAAGCCGTTATAACAGCACCACTGGAGATCATCCTATGGATGATCTAGTTCTCTTCGTTTTTTTTTTTTTCGAGTAAGACGGGTCGGGTCTTGCAAAATCCTTTGACGACATTGCCCTTCGTTCGACTTGGCTTAAGGACGGGGGGCCCAAGGATGAGGAGGAGGAGGAGGAGGTGATCGTCCGTCCGTCTCTCTCTCTCTCTCTCTCTCTCTCTCTCTCTCTCTCTCTCTCTCTCTCTCTCTCTCTCTCTCTCTCCTCTCTCTCTCTCTCTCTTCCCCCACGTAATGAATACAGTTGTTCCCTGAAGCCGTGACAGCCTTACAATTTTCCCGTCGGGGCGCGGCGCCTGATGAAGAGCTAGACACACCTGCACGTCTCCGGGGTAGGAAAGCAGCCGTGCTAATTACCATAAAGGTGAGTAATATAAGGCCACAAAGCACGCAGCTTCCTGGGAGGGGCATTCATAATGGGGTTTACAGCCGTCGTGCAGCGGCCTGACAGCCCCCATAAACATGGGGCATGGGTCAGACACGTTGCTGGGGAGACCCACCGTGGCCAGGGGGCCCCCACCCCCGACGATGACCGCTGGCCATGAGGCCCGGCAGGCGTCACCAAAGGTGGACAACACACACACACACACACACACACACACACACACACACACACACACACACACACACACACCAAGCATCACACTCACACTACACACTAACCACGTACTATACACAGACAAAGACACACACTAACAAGTTGCCATACACCCACACTACATACTAACCACGCACCATACACAACGTACCACACTCATGCTATACACCCATCGGGTGACACCAGCACTGTTTCACTCAGCCTGAAGCAGTGTTGTCCTGGTTTACATAAACGAGGCATGAGGAGCCAGGTACTTCAACTCATCCATCTCCATTCTCCGGACTCTCATTTTCTTTCCAGAACTGATGTTTAAATGCCAATATAATCGCAGGTTTTCCTCCTCTTTAAACTGGTCTGATCCCTCAATCAGCAGGTCGGGATGTGTGTGTGTGTGTGTGTGTGTGTGTGTGTGTGTGTGTGTGTGGTTCCACCTATGGATGTTTTTGGCATAACACCACCACCAGAGGCCGTGCTCTTCCCCCCACAGGGTGATGCTTAAGCCACCGTGCTACAGGACTTGTGCAGTTCTTCATAAGCGTTCCAGCAAGTCTGCTCCCGCGGCAGGAATGACTTACTCACAAAGGCCCTCTTAAAAGTCCATCGGTCCGTCGAGATATGGAGGAGTTACTTGCTGGGGAGTTACGTGGGCTTTGTCTACCTTCTATGTCACGAGTGGCCATCTGTTCACAGACGATCAACTGCCTATTTCAGTTTTTCTCACTCGCCTGCTTCTCATTAAGCAGGGAACGAGCCGTCACTGTGAGGCGAGGGGGGGGGGGTCTGCGCCCTTGCTAAGACCTGGTGCATCATAAATAACATCAACATCCTTTATCATCATCTGTATGCGAGTCACCTGCAGTCCCTCGTGGACCTGTGGGCACTGGCGACGCGAACTGCACGTGTGGTGAGATGTATTCTCATTCACCTCACCAATGACTCTGCTCCTCATCTTTCCGATTTTTCCATTTCCCCTCCCGGGATCTCTCAAGCCTTCGATCACTCTCTTCCGTCCCCTTCGTGAGGTTTGCCTTCTTTCTTTCCCTCGACAAAAGAGCGAGCTGGAGCCGGTGAAGGAGGTGTGTTACGTGTCCACCTCAGATTACATAAAGCACGTTGCTCCTCCTTAGAGTCTATACCCATTCTCTTTCCCAAGGGGATGGTACACACGTGCTGGAAGCGCCTCAACCGCCATTTCCAAACATTCTCCCTGGTATTCCGCCGCACAGGAGGGGCTTTCACACTCTCCACCAATACAGTACCTCCTCCCACCGTACATACCATCTAATACGAACAGTTTCCTCGAGTCCACTACCCATGGTACGATCTTTTAACATGCAGACACAAAGTCTTATCTGTTCAAGCGAAGGGACTCAAGAGGCACGATACACTCACTCTATTCCCAAAGATATTATCACTGCACGTTAGAAATGTATCGAGGATCCGAATCAAACCAGAGGCACCACAGACACACGAGACATACGACCGAGTCATCAGGGACAAGGTGCCATCCTGAGCAGTACCCATCGCCTCGAAGAAACCAGTTGGCTGAGCACCCAGACCAACCATGCGTCCCACCCATCTCGCTCACCACCACCTTCTCTCTCTCTCTCCACAATAACAGACCAGCCTCCATTCCTCCGCATCTGACACAGGCTCATCCAAACTCAACCCTACCCCCTTCTCTCTCTCTCCCCCCTCCGCCGCCACCACCACCACCACCACCACTTATAAACACAATGCACACGCACACAAACACCCACCAATCACCCCACACCAACCACCGTGGTAACAGAGACACCCCATCAACAAGACATAGCTTCGGGTCCTCGGGGGTAACATCTTAGTTCCCAGCTTCAAGTCCAGGGAGTCGGGCAGTACAGGACCCAGTTATTCCTAAGCAGTACTTGGAATGTTCTCTTCGTACGTCCTGCGTGCCTCAGCCACAGGTGGGGGGGATACCACAGGTAATAAGAGGAGAATCGCGCACATTCTATTGCATATATAAAACTCTGGACTGCAACGCAAACCCTGCGACCACAGGTTTGCTGCAACCTGATAGGGTAGTTACAGGAAGCAAGCCCTCCCTCACCAGCAGGGCAGGGGTAGGGAGAAAGGAGGTGGAGGAGAACGAACAGGACAGTAAAAGAATTACTCAAAAAATTGAATCAATTTCACAGATCAGATGGCAGTTCTGGTTGGGTTACGTCGACGCCGGGAATGTCTCTCTTACGACCAGCCTGCAACAATCCCAGACGAATGGAAGTCAGGAGGCAATGCTGCTAGGGAGGGGGAGTTTTGGCGCCGTGGGCGTCAATGTTCGTCAGATGTTCAGTGCTGGGGACGATGGAAAGGCTGGGAGGGCGGTATAGAGAACCCCCTCAGGGATGGGGGAAGGACAGTGAGATGGAGTGAGAGGCCACGAAGAACTTATTCGAGGGGGACGGTGAACGTAAATGGGGGTCGATTCTGATGCTTCTAGACGCAAGAGGTCACCATGAAAGCGGGCGACAGTCCAGCAGCGGCAAAGACCATACGAACAAAAGAGATAACGAAAACGTACACACACACACACGTATATATATGTACTCACATCCTACAGACAAACCCACCCACCCAAGCTCCGACAGCCAGAGTGGCCATAGCCAGACACTCCCTCCCCTCCCACCATCCAACCACCTACTTCACCACATCCCGTCGCAGCCTCCTCTTCCTCCTCCTCCTCCTCCTTCAGGCTTTGGGCTGACCACTACCACACGTAACAAATCGTCCACCCCATACCCCGCGCTACGGGACTTGAGACTCAGCCGCCGTATGACATTCCAAGCCCCCAGCTTCGACAGATACCTCACTGGGCAGCCACTTGTTGGCCATCTTGAAGGGTGGAGATTTAAAAAGGTCTCACAGAACCTATGTTATAAGATAAGCGAGCAACTTCCTTTAAAAAAAATAAATAAATATATATCCTTGAAATATCTTGTCCTATCGTGATTACAAGGGCTATTATGATATATTCAGATAGGTCATCTACCAAGCTTGCAATTACGGCGTCGTTGGGCTAATTAGGAGGAATGCGAGTGTGTAGTGATATGTTAATTAAAAAGACCCCCCCCCCTTTTTTAATATGTTCCCACGGCCGCCGTAAGAGCCCTCTACCCTATGCAAGAATCCCCATGCCGGCCGCCCAGACCTTTCTAACCTTATGTGAGGCGGAGGGGAAATGGAATGGAGGAGAGGAGGAAGGGAGGGGGTGGTGTCTCGTCTCCACGCAGGCTGTGAGAACCCTTATGCTTGCAGTGAGAGCAGTGAGAGTTCCATGCTTTGCTGTGCGAAAGAGTCTTTCACCCTCAGGTAGCATTTCCCACTCCGCCGTGGGAGCCGTTTAATCCGTGTGAGATTCCCACCCTGCCTTGAGAGCCATTTAACCTATATGAGACTCCCTCCCTGCCATGAGAGCCCTACCCACACAGCCTATGGAATACGTACGCCAAGTCGTCGTGTAAACCCTACGCTCGCGTCCCCCTGAGCCCCGCACCGGCTCTGGGAGAGCCACACCCACCGTGAGAGTAGCACTCCTCCAACAGTGAAGTCCGTCCTGTGTCCCTCGCCTTTCCTCTCCCCAACAATGAACACCTAGGCCTGCTATGGACGCCCCACGCCGGGTCTGGACCCCCTCCCACACCAACTCTGGACGCCCCACACCAATTCTGGACGTCCCACAACAGCTCTGGACGCCCCAAATCAACTCTGGACGCCCCAAATCAACTCTGGACGCCCTACAGCATCTCTGGACGCCCCAAACCAACTCTGGACGCCCCATGCTGGCTGTAGACACCCCATAGGAACTATGGACGTCCCATACAGGCTTTGGACGCTCCACGCCACACGGAAAGCCCCGGCGAGAAACGCCCTCGAGTCCTTTCCCAAGGGCGGGCCAAGAATATCCTTAACATCACCGTGGTACCCACGAGAAGGTGCCTTACGATGGGTCACAAAGTATCCAAAGATGTTTCCACCCTCTTTCTTTTTTCATAAATTTCATAAATGAGGAGAGGTAAGGTGGTGGTGTGGGTGGGGTAGGTGGGAAGGTACGGGAGTGAGTGAGTGAGGGTTGGAGGGACCAACGTGGTCTATGTATGCCAGAGGAAAAGGAGGAAGAAGAGGAAGAGGAGGAGGAAGAAGAAGAAGAAGAAGAAAGATATAGACAGATAGATAGAGAGATAGAGATAGAGATAGATAGATAGATAGAGATAGATAAATAGATAGATAGATAGATAGATAGATAGAGAGAGAGAGAGAGAGAGAGAGAGAGAGAGAGAGAGAGAGAGAGAGAGAGAGAGAGAGAGAGAGAGAGTAGCTAACTGGGATTGTGAGGGAGGTGAGGGAGGGCAGATCTAGCGACGAAGGTGAGGGACCGCTGTTACAACACACACACACACACACACACGCCAATTAAGCAAGACCCTCCTGACCACAGAAGAACTTTGTTGTGGTGATGACAAAGGGATCACACTATGAAGTGTACATAACATAATCATGTTCCTCATGGTTCTCTCTCTCTCTCTCTGAATTTCTTATGAGCTATTATACAACAGGAAGCTCTTTAATTCCTTATCTTGTACAATCTATATCGTCTTATTCATAATCTTATACAACAAGCAGTTCTTAATTCAACATCTTACACACTCTAAATTAATCATTCATCATCTTATACAACAAGCAGGTCTTCAGTTCATTTTCTTATACAAGGAGCAGGTCATTAACTTATACAACAAAGTAGTTCTGTAAATCATTATCTTACAAAACAAGCAGTTTTATAATTCATTACCTCATCATTTAAGGATTAGTTCTGGGATATTACCGTCTGCAAAACACTGGCACACACACACACACACGTTTCCTCTCCAACCCTCAATGTCTTAGTGCACATCTTCCCCCCTAAGTTTCATCCATATCCTCTCCAATGACGAAGTCATCCCGAGCTTTTCCTCTCCACCAAGAACAGTACGAGGATCACCAATACCCGAGAGTCTCAAATGTGATACACTTCTTCACGGTATTCGTGTTGACCTACACTACAAACAAGGGTTGATCTCAAAAAATTTGCCGGTTACCAATCGTGCCAAAAAAAAAAAAAAGGGTTCTCCATTTACGACACGATCAGACAAGATCCTCATCTTCAGCCTGAACTGTAATATATGTTCATGCGACGGGCAGGTCGCTTAACTATCGCGTAATTCAAGGGAGAGTCCACGCCCACCTCCTCGACGGGGAATCTCCCTGGTTTCATAGCGGTATGTTAAAAGTCTCCCACTATGATCGATTCGTGGTCATTACGTGTTTCTGTCAATTGGTCATACGAGTCTTTTCCGTACCTTCACCGTCCCTGTGGGGGCAAGTAAACTGTCCCTACCGTTATTTTCTTACGAAGCTTATGGGTCATTTCCACAAGTCATGGAGAAGACCCCGTCAACAGGTGTATCACATTTCAGTACTGGATTAAGATCAGCTTTAACTACGAGCGAGACATCGCAGACTACACACTGTTTCCTATGTCTTTGTTACAGACGGTGTATGCTGCATTTACAATACCCGGGCAAGGAGACCTACCTTATCAAACTGAGGTCCAGGGAATGGAGCAATGGCCATATCACACCTCTTTCTTAAGGCATTACCCTCGTGATAACATCTTGTGTCCTGCGTGCAGTTGCATAAAGTACATTCCCATGAGTGACTTTTGGAGTCGTGTGCGAGAAGTACTCAGAGAGAGAGAGAGAGGGCAACGTGCCTGCACGTGATGGTGAAGGTCATGCTTTAAGCTTCTAACTGTGTGGCCCGAGAGGCTTGTGGGACTGTTTAGGCTCAGTGAGAGGGGGGGACATATGTGCGTGTGAGGAAGATGTGTGTGAAGGTGGAGGGAGGGTTGCATGGGTGGCTGGAGAGGTGTATAGGGGGTGGTGCAAGGGATTGGAAAGGGACAGGGAAGGGTGGGTTTGAGGGGGGGAAGGGAAGAGGAAGCGGCAGCGGGAGGAGGAAGACCCCTACCTCGAGGCAGGTGGCCGTCCGAGTTAGTTTAGAGACTGGTAATTACAGTGGTCTTCTTGGCGTAGCCCTGACCACGGCAGTTCTTCAGGGATACGGAGGCTGTGTGTTTGGGGGAGAGGGGGCCTCGTCAGGGCCTTCTGTGCCACCCATGATGGTAGAGAGAGACCTCCCCTTGGTCGAGCGGACCATCCACGAAGACAGGGACCTCGGCTCGGATGACTAGTAACCAGGTTACGAGATATCTTCGTTGATCACTATCGCAATCTGTGTCTATTTCTGTTGCTAGGAGGAGGAGGAGGAGGAGGTGTTTGTGGTGGTGGTGGTGGAGCGGTAAGGTTCTTGGGTTAAGATGGCCTGGCCCTTGACCTTGAAGGGTCAAGTAAAAGGTCCAGACCATTACACCCAGGAGTCTTAACGCAACGTAACGACTTGCCCAACGGTCGTAACGCAGTCTCCATGGTCGTACCTAGGGCTTGGGGGGTCGTATCGTAAGGCTCATGGATCGTCGTATAGGGCTTTTAAGGATAGCAAGGGTCGGTATAAAGGGTCGCACCTTAAGTCCTTCAAGGGTCGTCCCTTGGTGCCCTAGGGTCGTACCGAGAAGCTCAATCCCGGAAAACCAGACCTTCCCTACACCTACTTAACCCCCAGTTCGTCAGACATAGGGCGAAGTGATCTATCAACATACTGAACTAATCAAGGGTTGTAACCCCCTCCCATGTGTGCGTGTGTGTGTGTCTGTCACAACCTTCCTCTTCTAACCCGCCCCATCATCTTCTAACCCCCCTTCCCCTCCCCCAACGTTGCCCCGTCGAAGAATGTCACACCCACAAGTCGTGGACTACCGAGGATGCGACTTGCAGTTCACGGGGAAAAGGATAGCGATAAGAGAGGGCACATCTGGGCCTCCATGGGGGAAGAGGGGTCGGAGTCTTAGGGGGATGGGGAGAATGGTGACCCTGGCTTTCGACCTGGTCGTCGCATGCAGAGAGGGGAGGGAGGGTCACAGGTCGCGTTATTTCAAGGGGGTCGTGTGCTGTCGTGCTCAATGGGGGGGGGGGTGATCTCTCTGCACTTCTTTTTATAGCCACTTCGAAACCATGAAAGATAAACAAGGGGCTTGCGATAGTCAGGCTCTCGAACGAAAACGCTCTCTGTTCTACACATGAAATGAATGTGAAAGAAGAGAAACGCGATCGAATGTAGCAGCCTTCGGTGACACACTGCCCACACTCCACACATCCCCCATGGGACATCCCACCACGAACCACACCTCAAACGATATCAAGTGGTTGACGACGGAGACAGACAGACAGACAGACACGGACGACATCTCACAGCCTGAGTCTAGTCGGCTGACGCACGTACCTCCCTTAACCACCATAGAGAGAGAGAGAGAGAGAGAGAGAGAGAGAGAGAGAGAGAGAGAGAGAGAGAGAGAGAGAGAGAACGGGGATCACTGACGGTGAGATACGTCATCAACCTCCGGGAGTCTCATGCCAAGTTTCAGGTTGACACGACTGACGGGAGAGGGGGTTGGCAGACAGGAGGGGGGGTCGTCAGACAGGAGGGGGATTGGCAGACAGAGGGGGGGGGGTCGTCAGACAGGAGGGGGATTGGCAGACAGAGGGGGGGGGTCGTCAGACAGGAGTGGGTCGTCAAACAGGAGGGGGGGGGTGAGGTCGTCAGACAGGAGGAGGAGGAGGAGGGGGTGTCATCAGACAGGAGGAGAGGAAGGAGGAAGCGGGACGGCGGGGGGGGGGGGGGGGGGGGGGGGAATCGCGTCGTCAGACACGAGAGGAGTCGTCAGAAAGGCTTGCGACACTTTGACAGTACACAATGGACGGGCCAGATGAATGCGACACAGCTTAAGTCTGCTGTGCTACTACTGAAAAAAAAAGGGGGTCGGACACCTCATTCCCATCACAAGTCCGACCACAGCCTTCGTTCAATTCATCTTGAGTTCACAAGGGAGTCAACACCCGGTCCGTCATATAACGTAGTCCATGAGGATGCTGACAAGCCATTGTAGCCTCCGGCTCACAACAGTCGCACTAACGTTAACTAGGCTGTATGGACGAAGATGCATTACCTCATCTTATAACAAAATCCCACCGGGAATCACCTGAACGTTGACCTTACAACAGCGTAGAAAATGATCTATCAGAAAGCGCGCGTGTGTGTGTGTGTGTGTGTGTGTGTGTGTGTGTGTGTGTGTGTGTGTGTATTGCTTGACACAGATTTTTCATCGTCTGGAATTTGAAAGCATCAAAGTATTTCTAAATACACTCACTCTCACTGCAAACGCTGTATCGATGTTGTTGTTGTTGTTGTTTCTGCAAATACAGTTAACTCTTTTAATCTGACAACAAAGTGTTTTTCACATCCGCTACAATCAATCACAGTTCGCAAACAAAACGGGTTATGTGCATGAACATAACTCCTCGACAAATAGCTTCTGCAGTATTTGGAAATCAAATCTTTTAAAATGCTTCTCACACACACACACACACACACACACACACACACACACACACACGCGCGCGCGCACATACATACGTAAATACATATTCTATTTGCATACATATTCGCCATTTCCCGCGTCGGCGAGGTTGCGTGAAGAACAGAGGACTGAGGCTTAAAGTGAAAAATCCTCACTTAGCCCCCTTCTCAGTTCCTTCTTTTGGAAAAGTAAAAGAGGAGGGGAGGATTTCCAGCGCCCCCGCTCTCGCCTTCTACGACATGCAGGGAATACGTGGGAAGTATTCCCCCCCCCCCTTATCCCTGAACACCTAAGCATGAGATCGCTGGCACTTCACCTGCACGCAGTGCATACAAGAAGACTACAATCACCGTAAGGAAACTGTCTACCTATTCCCGTCCCACTCACTCGCAAACTATCGCTTCCGTACCCTGTATGTTACGCAGCTGCAAACAACGAGATCACACTGAACACAACGCACACACACAGTCCTCACCAAACAATGGACATAGCACCAACCAAGGAAATAAAACAGGCTATGGCCATCAACTCACTTGAAGAATAGTAATCAGGACACATAAGGGAGGTTATGTATACTACCCTGGACACACTGTCGTAAACAAGACGTGTCAACACACACACAGGCGCGCACGCACACACAGTCCTTACCAAGACACGGAGGCCAGAACATACCACAGGCTGGACAGTCTTAACCTATACTGCCAATTCTTACGCCCAGGGCTCCGAGCTAGAATTAAAGTCCTTCTCGAGAAGTGAGGTTATAGAAAACTGGAGAAATAAGGAGAAAAGAAAGATAGAAAAATAGGAGTTTTAGGAGTAAGTGGAAACGCCTGTCCGTTAAAAGAAAAGGACCCGTTTTACATCCCTCTCTTCTTTGTCTACAACGCTTCCTCGGCTCTGTGCCGCCTGCACTCCAGCAGAGCCTCTGGCACACATAGCCACCCCCTCTCTACAAAGGGTGTGCGAGACTCGGGCCGCAATCCTTCGGAAGTTACTCAACGCCTCGTTCCCCGTCTTCACTCCCGTCACCCTTGCTAACAAATAAGTCAATCATACATATAGGGTTACCCTCCACCTCGGTCACCTGTAGAGACAAGGAGTCTAAGATAAACAAATAACCTTTCCAAGCACTTGACGGGCGTGCTGTACCCTGCCCTCCGCATATGGAGAGGGGGTTCCGCCGAGGCCGGCCAAACGTCTCGCCGTACACCACCTTTCTCGCCCGCCCCCTTCAAAAACCTGGACTCTGGTTTTATCACAACTTGGGGCAAATCCTTCCTTGTTCCCATGTGACCCCCTAAAACTTTCAACCAAATCTGGCCAACTGACTAAATCATTTGTTTTACTTCATACATATGTGCAACTCAGTTAGCGAATCTCTCCTTTTTCATCTGCTGGAGTTACAGAATCTCTCCTTTTCCATCTGGTGGAGTCTCCGAATCTTTCCTTTTTCTTCTTCTGGAGTTTAAGGTGAGTTTACATCTGCCTACAGTAACCGTGCGGTGGCAGATGGGTCACCGTCCAGTATCCTCTGAGTCTACATTCCCAAGTGGCTATGTATCCCCTCCCTACTGACGTATACCAACGACATCAAACTAGAAGGAAAGTTCTTCTCCTCTCACTCATCTCAGTAAGTCCTCTGCTTACCTCCCGGCACAGGGCTTAGATATCAGACCCATCCTAATGTCTCACCTCACAATCATTTTCAACAGCTCCTCCTCTTCAGGCATCTCCACAACTCACTCCCTCCCTCAGTTCGATATGCCACAACTTCTCTTGAAATTAACACATTCCTAAACGTAAAAAAAAAAAAAAAAGAGCCCTTCTATAAGAAAGAAAAGCGGCTACCTTTATACTGACAGTGCCCATCTATCCGTCTCCCCGTTTGTATGAGTCCTCACAAAAGGCACGTCCGTCATTCATATCGCACTCCCAGATATGGAGCGAAGCGCCGTGGGTCTCCTGAGAAAAATATGATCGAAATATCCAGTCCGAAGCCATCAGCTTCGATCCAGCACCCCGCCCTCGCTTCCAGCCTCCTCCTACACCCTTCCACATCCCATCAACCTGACTCTCGTGCAGTGTTCTCATTTTCCATATCCAACTGGTAATCCACAGTCAATCAAACCATCGAGTCTGTCAACCCAAAACACTGCCCGCGCTTGCAGGCCAGTTTATAATGGTGTCGCGAGGCCTGTCACACCGCAGGTTGTGTTCATGCTACACTATGTATCATATGGTATCTGCTCCTCATATATACACCAGGATATCTCTCATCCTCTCATATTTAGCTTCTCGTATGTCTCACTGGTGGAGATCCCTCATGCAGGCTCTTCCTCATTAATCAGGTTACATTTTCTTTTTAACATACGGAACACCTGAACGCCTGGTTATTAGTAGTCACACTTACATTTTACAAGTTTAGCTCCGACTGTGTGCACACACACCAGGGCCTTAGCTGGGTCCATCGCGGTTTGCAACTGTCTGGGTCACATCCCTGGCAACTTGGACCTCTCTAAACCCATTCCCGGAGGAGGAGGAGGAGGAGGAGGAGGACATATCGTGTCAGACGATGGCAAGTCACAAACGTGCAGCCAGGGGGTGAGCCGGAGATCGTCCAGAATGTGGTCGCCACCGACATTCTGTTGACCTTCAGTGAGCGCGCAGAATAAACATGAGCCCCAAAGGTCAACTCCCTTATCAGAAACCTGATTGAAAAATAAAAATTCATAGCGTTATCAAAATCAAGGCTCCCTAATTCCTCTGTGCCGGGTAATGACGCCGTGCCTGGTTCACAGAGGACGGTCACCTCGTCCCAGAGGAGGGATTAGGGCGCGCAAGTGATACTGATGAAGTGGGGGTTTATCCTCAAAACAATAAGCTACTAAATAAGATCTCTCTCTCTCTCTCTCTCTCTCTCTCTCTCTCTCTCTCTCTCTCTCTCTCTCTCTCTCTCTCTCTCCCGTGAAGGCCACATCAAGCTTGAGCCTCCCGTGTGTGTGTGTGTGTGTGTGTGTGTGTGTGTGTGTGTGTGTAGACTCGACGGGGAGAATGAGCTTTGTATGTTGGTATACAACAACACCTGGAATTCGCGTTCTCCTCCTGGTCCGTCCGTCCGTCCACCTGGCCGGCCAGCCGTTCCTTCATCAGTCAATCGAAGGACTCCTGAAACGTATCGGGCCTGACACAGCTTGTAATTGTGGCATTAGTCGCATCACCAGCAGCGCGGCGCCCGTCCCTCCCTGTCTGCCTGCCTGCCTCTCTTGCTTGCTTGCGCCACCAGGGAGGAGGATAAATATGCACGGGTGTGACACACAAGGTAATGTCTCACACACGACAAGAAGCAAGACCCCCTCCTTCCAAGCGGCGCAGTTTATAGATGGTTCTCTTGCTCCTTACGGAAGGGTAACAGATGAGACGCGTCAACGGGAAAATGTTTTAATCTGTACCTTTCCCGCCCCCCCCCCCCCCCCCCACCACCAAAATGACTCAGTTGAATGACTCAGTTGGTAAACAAATGTGTATAGTACACAACCAATGCTAATGTTTTCTTTTTAATGTAACCTAAACGGATTTATTCTGATGGTCTTAATTTCTCGAATTACTTTTCCCAAAAACATAAAAAGGACTGTGACGGAACTCTCTCATCAGACATACGAGTCTATATAGAACACAACGTCCTTCTACACTAGTCCTTTGTCACCGTTCAAGCAGTCCTCAATCCTGGCACTTGCCCTCTAACAACCCCTTCCATAACCTTAAATGTCGTTCCCACTGCCATCCCAAATGATAAAACATGCTCCCCCTCCCACTAACCCCATCATACATCATCCCTTAAGGTCCCACATGACACCTACGCTAACTCGCATCTCCAACTATCACATTTAGAAAAAAACTACAATTCTTCCTTCACTCCCAAAACATCCCTTTAAGAACTACACTACAACCTCCAAAACCTTGCTTCTCTACCACCAAAGCATCCCTGCGTAAACCAGAACCTCCAACTCCTTCCTTCCCTCTCACCAGACCATCCCTGCATGAACCAGAACCTCCAACACCTCCCTTCCTTCCCACCAGACCATGCATCTATGAACCAGAACCTCCACCACCTTCCTTCCCTCCCACCAGACCATGCATCTAATTAACCAGAATCTCCAAATCCTTCCCTGCCCTCCCATCGAACCACCCACCTATGAATCACAACCTCCAAATCCTTCCCTGCCCTCCCATCGAACCACCCACCTATGAACTACAACCTTCCGATCCTGCTCTGCCTCTCCCACCTACCGAGCCAAAAATATACTACTCAGTCCTGACCAGGCCCACCCCTCTCACCGAGCATCCCTTAACCCTTCCATCCACAGGTTCCACAACCTACAATCTTCCCTTCCTTCCTTCCCCACGACCCCTCCTCCCCCCCTTTGGGAAGGGAAAAACTAAGGGCCCCTTTGGGAGAGATGGGTGGCAGGCAGGCTACAGAGAGAGAGAGAGCCCTGGCCAGCAGTGGCCGTGGCCATGCCTCGATCCATCATCCACCACCTGGCTGAAGGAACCAATCGGCCTCTGGATAATTACAAGACCCGGGCCTCGACCACCAAACGAAATCTCGACCACTGAAGTGTGTGTGTGTGTGTGTGTGTGTGTGTGTGTGTGTGTGTGTGTGTGCTCTGTCTGCAGCCTCGTCCCGGCGTACATTCGATAGCCCCCCAAAATTAATTACAGTTATTAAGATGGTTTATACGTTCAATGTAATTACCATTTACATCTTTCCCCCCCCCCTCTCTCTCTCTCTCTCTCTCTCTCTCTCTCTCTCTCTCTCTGCGTGTCCATCCAGTGGCCGAGGCTTGCAGTTTAACGTGCCTTACAAGGCAGATCGGAGATGGTCACTGCCGTTTGTTTACATGGCTCAAGGGCCCGCCAGGGAGCGATAAATAATGGGGAGATTTATCTCGCATTTCCGACTCGGTCCTTGATCGCACTACTTTATCCCGGCGCTAATAACACCACTACCACCGTCGACGACGATGGAACGTCCCAGTATCTGTATCAGGAAGGGCAACACCGACCGGCTCCTGCGATGCTCTGTGGCAAGAAGAGCTGGTGTTGAGCCTCACTGCACCGTGATCACTACTCGGGAAAGGATAGAAAAATGGGGAAAAAGAAAGCTAAGAAAGGTCGTCACGAGTAACGTTCCTGCGCACCACACCATCTGCATGCCCCGGAGGGCATGGTAGCGCGGTGGTGGTGGCAGCATGGTGGCAGCATGGTGGCAACATGGTAGCAACATGGTCTCAGCATGATATCAGCATGGTGGCAACATGGTGTCAGCATGGTGGCAGCATGGTGGCGACATGACGTAAGCATGGTATCAGCATGGTGGCGACATGACGTAAGCATGGTATCAGCATGGTGGCAACATGGTATCACCATGGTATCAGCATGGTGGCAGCATGGTGGCAGCATGATATCAGCATGGTGGCAACATGGTGTCAGCATGGTGGCAGCATGGTGGCGACATGACGTAAGCATGGTATCAGCATGGTGGCAACATGACGTAAGCATGGTATCAGTATGGTGGCAACATGGTGTCAGCATGGTGGCAACATGGTGTCAGCATGGCATCAGCATGGTGGCAGCATGGGTGGAGCGCCCTGCAGGGCTTCAAAGGGAAGCCGTCAAGACCTACCTAAACCCTACAGGAATGACATGACTCCAGCAGGCCCTCTGAGAGAGAGAGAGAGAGAGAGAGAGAGAGAGAGAGAGAGAGAGAGAGAGAGAGAGAGAGGCGCCACATGTGACAAGACCGAGGTGTGGGGTCCGACACGAGGGGCGTGAGGTGCGACAGACGGGGCGTGGAGTCGGGACAGATCCAAGGCAGTAGTTTGGAGTGGCTTGTCGGCCCGGTTCTCCAGACCCCAATCTTTGATAATTATAAGGCAGGCAGCTTCATCGATTATGCAGATGAGGTTTAATAAGAACTTCTGGCGACCGTGTGCGTGGCTGATCAGGTCTTAATTGCCACACTAGGGGGAGGGGGAGGGGGGGAGCTAGGTATGGTGAGGGGGGAGGGGGAGAGGGGTGGAGACAGCCTCATCTAAAGAGGCCATCTTAAAACAAGGTCGAGATGGTCAAAATGGCACAGGGAAATTAATTCTTCGAGGAATGCCATTAATGTAAACTGGATATATCAAAACCGTCCTCTTTATTATTCTGGATGTTCAATGAGGGGAGGGGGAGGGGGAGGGGGTGGGGTGGGTATGTTCAATGAGGTGGGGGGGGAGGAGGAGAGGACTTAGTGAGGCACCACCTCATAACATTCCCTTCCTTTCCCTGGTTGAGACGTCCGTGTGGAAAGCAATAGTGGTTGGGGGGGGGGGGGGTCGGTCTTCAATGACGGTCTGGGGGGGGTTGGTGGTGGTGCTGCTGTGTTCTTCCCCCCCCCCCCCCCCGCAAACCAGACCAAACCACTCACGCTCGTTTTAATTCGTAAAGTGACCCTCTATTGAGTTACTGCTAATATCAAGTCAAGGGAGAAATTTACATATGACGCGCAATCTCTTATGTTAATTGCGAGTTTAAAAATCTGGTGGGAGGATGTGAGAGATGGCACGGTGTGTGTGTGTGTGTGTGTGTGTGTGTGTGTGTGTGTGTGTGTGTGAAGGATCTTGTTCAACGAGGGTGGAGACGCCAAGGCAAGGGAGGAGCTGCAGGAGACGAACGGTGGAGAGGTTAAGGCAGGGAGCTGAAGCCACTTATCTACATCAAGACGGACTAGAAGCCACTTATCTACATCAAGACGGACTATGAAGGCTACTTATCTACATCAAGACGGACTATGAGGCCACTTATCTACATCAAGACGGACTAGAAAGCCACTTATCTACATCAAGACGGACTATGAAGCCACTTATCTACATCAAGACGGACTATGAGCCACTTATCTACATCAAGACGGACTATAAAGCCACTGATCTACATCAAGACGGACTATGAAGCCACTTATCTACATCAAGACGGACTAGGAAGCCACTTATCTACATCAAGACGGACTATGAAGCCACTTAATCTACATTAAGACGGCTTACTAACGAAGAGGGATATATATATATATATATATATATATATATATATATATATATATATATATATATATATATATATATATATATATATATATATATAAAAAGGAAGACAAAGAAACGTGAAAGTTGATTAGTTCTTTCGAGAGTTTCAAGTGATGAATGAAGCAAGAATGAGGGAGTAATGAATTACAGTGGGCACTCACTGGCTTGACTCACAGTCAACGCAAGTTCAGTGGCCTCACGAGTAAGGGAGGGAAAGTGTCACGGGAGATAGACGGCTCCCTGAAGTATGAATAAGGGAGTAAATATGTCCCGAGAGAGAGAGAGAGAGAGAGAGAGAGAGAGAGAGAGAGAGAGAGAGAGAGAGAGAGAGAGAGAGAGAGAATGACTTACTACAACTTTAAGTCAAGGGTGTAAAGTGTCCCGAGAGACAGTGGATGACTCACTACAATTCTAAGTACGGGTGTAAAGTGTCCCAAGAGACAGTAGATGACTCACTACAATTCTAAGTACGGGTGTAAAGTGTCCCGAGAGACAGTGAATGACTCACTACAATTCTAAGTACAGGTGTAAAGAGTCCCGAGAGACAGTAGATGACTCACTACAATTCTAAGTACGGGTGTAAAGTGTCCCGAGAGACAGTGAATGACTTACTAAAATTCTAAGTACGGGTGTAAAGTGTCCCGAGAGACAGTGGATGAATCACTACAACTTTAAGTACGGGTGTAAAGTGTCCCGAGAGACAGTGGATGACTCACTGAAACTTAAGGATGGCAACAGAGTGACACTGGATGGCTGAGGGAGGCGCTGTGCAGGGGTAAAATGGATGAGGCGAAACAGCGCGAGTGGATGGTGGCATGAAGAGAAGGGTGGAGAGGTGAGGGAAGGGGGTGTATGTGTGGAGGTGTGGAGAGAGAAGTTCCACTTTACCCACTTAATCCCCTCTCCTTTTATCTGTGGGTGATTGGATTTGAATTACAAATGAAGCAACTGAGTGAGGGACGAGTTGATTAAAACCCACGTGTGGCAGACGACGACGGAGACGACTTAAGATACACCCGGGAACGTGCTGGGGGTGAGGAAGGCCATGCTGAGGAAGAGGAGGACGAGGTGGAGGAGGAGGAGGAGGAGGAGGAGGTCATCAGAGGGCGCGTCTCGGACGTGAGGGACTGGTGTCTGCAGGAAGGTTAGCCATGAGGAGCCAGAGAAGCTGGGAAATGGCTCAGTGTACGGGTGTAGTCGGAGAAGAGGAAGCAGAAGCCGGGGATACGCGACGCAAGTGTGTGGATGAGATCAGTTGATGACGAAGATGTGGAGGAGAAGCTGAGAAATGGCTCGGTGTGTGTGTGTGTGTGTGTGTGTGTGTGTGTGTGTGTGTGTGTGTGTGTGTGTGTGTGTGTGAAGGAAGTCAAAGGATGAAATTCAAACGAAGAGGAACAGACGTCAGTAATGGCTCAGGGAGTGGAGGAAGCCAAAGACGAGGACCCAAAGCACGGCGAATGGCGCAATGTGCGGGTGAAGTCAAAGATGAGAATCGAAAACTGAGAGATGAAGTCAATGAGAAACAGAAATGGGAAAGTGACTGATTGGAGTCCACAGATAAAGGCAATCATGATGTGATGAGATGAAGTTACTGAGGTGAGGGAAGGTTTACCTGACAAAACGAAATAAGTAACAAATAAGAGAGACAGAACCATACAACTCATAAATGATGAGAAATGTTAACTAGATGAGGAGACTGAGGTAGAGAGATGAGGTGAGGACACATGGGCGAAGTGGGAGTCACGAGGCTGTGAGACGAGGCAAGTCAGAAATGAGAACATGAGATGATGCAAGTACATGAATGAGGTGAGACAATGGGAAAAACTCGCATCATGAGAGAAAACTGTAAAGACACACATAATGAGGGTAGAGAACTGTAAAGACTCTCATAATGAGGTGAGGGAATCGTAAAGACTCGCACACAATGAGGAGGGGAGGGGGGTTGGTGAAATGAGAGACGTGAGGTAATAAGACGCCTGAAGATGAATGAGGTAAGACAAAGAGACGCGATAAAGAGTGGGAGAAGGAGGCACGCGATCTCCTGCACATTCTACATCAAATACTTTTACGTTCCATTCCTCGTACCACCACGACAGCCACATGGACAGTGGGACTGGAACCCCATGATGACCCCCTCCACAATTTGCCTTTCCACTTGTCCCACCTGGACACCTTCCCATTCCGTTAAGGCTGTGGGCCATTTCTTTTTTTTCCTGTAGTACTGAGTGATGCTACTGCTTAACATCAATTTGCTGCTGATGCTGTCCCCTTCTACTGCTGCTGCATCTACAGCTGTTCCTCTGTTGTCTTCTGGCGTTACCGCTGCCGCTACAGCTTCCCCTACTGTGGCACTACTGCTGCTGCTGCTGCTCCTGGCGAGCTCGTGGCTTTCTGGTTAACGCTACTTGTGTTGCAGTTCCTGGCCTGCCTAGCTACTGTGGCGGTGCAATCGTCATTACTCCTTCAGCTCCTGTTGCCTGTATTGCTGCTGCTGCTGCCTCCTGCTGTAGTAATTGTTACTGCCGTTCCTAATGCCGCTCTAACCCTACTGTAGTTCCTGCCGCTGCTGCTGTAGTTTCTGACGTTACTGTAGTTCCTGCTGCTGCTGTAGTGTCTTCTTAAGTGTTCTTACTGCCGCTGCTCCTACCCCACCATCATTATTTTAAGCTGGTGGGGGTGTTACTGCTCCTGCTCTTCCGCTGTTACTGCAGCTGTTACTTGTGTTACTGCTACTGCTCTTCTGCAGTTACTGCAGCTGTTTTTTGTGTTACTGCTACTGCTCTTCCGCTGTTACTGCAGTTGTTACTTGTGTTACTGCTCCTGCTCTTCCGCTGTTACTGCAGCTGTTACTTGTGTTACTGCTGCTCCTGCTCTTCCGCTGTTACTGTAGTTGTTACTTGTGTTACTGCTGCTCCTGCTCTTCCGCTGTTACTGCAGTTGTTACCTGTGTAACTGCTCCTGCTCTTCCGCTGTTACTATAGCTGTTACTTGTGTTACTGCTCCTGCTCTGCCGCTGTTACTATAGTTGTTACCTGCGTTACTGCTGCTGCTCCTGCTCTTGTAATCTTTGCTACAAGCAATTCACACAGGTGCAGCGGCTCCTCTAACCTGCCTCCTTCCCTGCTGTTATCACTGCCGTTGCTCTCAGCTGCTCCGGATGCTGCTACTGGTGATGGTGAGATGCTCCCCGCTGCTGCTAGCTCTTCCTCCTGCACGGGACGCTACCTCAAACTATCACACACACTCTGGTCATCAATCATTGACGTATCGATCTTTTCCAGATGCTGCTATTTTTGAGCTCTCGTTGCTGTTGTTGCAGACGCTGTTCACGCAGCTGTTGATGTCATTCATGCAGCTGGCACCGTCGTTTTCAAAACGGCCACACCGCTGGAGCGAACGCATGCTGCTAATGCTAATGTCCCCCACGGCGGTTTCTGCGGCAAAAAAAAAAAAAAAAAAAAACCGCCACGGCTGTTGCTACAGCAGCGGCAAATGCTGTTCCATGTTCAAAGCGCGCCGAGGCTTGCAGCGACCGCGGCCGCTAAGGCCTTCTCAGCTGTTCTTGCTCCTAGGTGGTGACGTCACCGGGATGACTGGAACGTCGGTGACGTCACGGGTGTTGCTGGGAGAGCAGTAGAGGACATACGTCATCACCAGCTTCCGGAGCGGTGGAAGGGGGCGTCGTCTGGGTGTTTCATCACATCCGTTAATCCAACTTATCAGTGCTCAAATGTTTCGACCCTACCCATCCATCGTCCTCCCCTCTCATCAACCCTACTCATCAATCCTTCCCTCCCGTCAACGCTATCCATCAATCCTTCCCCTCACGTCAACGCTATCCATCAATCCTTCCCCTCCCGTCAACGCTATTCATCAATCCTTCCCCTCCCGTCAACGCTAGCCATCAATCCTTCCCCTCCCGATCAACGCTAGCCATCAATCCTTCCCTTCCCATCAACGCTAGCCATCAATCCTTCCCCTCCCATCAACGCTAGCCATCAATCCTTCCCCTCCCATCAACGCTAGCCATCAATCCTTCCCCTCCCGTCAACGCTAGCCATCAATCCTTCCTCTTCCCATCAATATTCATCATTCACAACCACTTCCTTCTCATCTCTCCTTCTCCTTCAACAATCCCTTCCCTCCTCCGTCAATGCTCATCCCTGTTACGATCCCCTAGGTCATCAATGCTCATCACTCCACGACCAGAACCCCTTCCATCATCAATGCTCATCACTCCACGACCACAACCCCCTCCATCATCAATGCTCATCACTTCACGACCCCAACCTCCTCCATCATCAATGCTCATCACTCCACGATCACAACCCCCTCCATCATCAATGCTCATCACTCCACGATCACAACCTACTCCATCATCAATGCTCATCACTCCACGACCCCAACCTACTCCATCATCAATGCTCATCACTCCACGACCCCAACCTCCTCCATCATCAATGCTCATCACTCCACGACCACAACCCCCTCCATCATCAATGCTCATCACTCCACGACCATAACCCCCTCCATCATCAATGCTCATCACTCCACGACCCCAACCTACTCCATCATCAATGCTCATCACTCCACGACCCCAACCTCCTCCATCATCAATGCTCATCACTCCACGACCCCAACCTACTCCATCATCAATGCTCATCACTCCACGACCCCAAACTACTCCATCATCAATGCTCATCACTCCACGACCCCAACCTACTCCATCATCAATGCTCATCACTCCACGACCCCAACCTCCTCCATCATCAATGCTCATCACTCCACGACCCCAACCTACTCCATCATCAATGCTCATCACTCCACGACCCCAACCTACTCCATCATCAATGCTCATCACTCCACGACCCCAAACTACTCCATCATCAATGCTCATCACTCCACGATCACAACCCCCTCCATCATCAATGCTCATCACTCCACGACCCCAACCTACTCCATCATCAATGCTCATCACTCCACGATCACAACCCCCTCCATCATCAATGCTCATCACTCCACGACCCCAACCTACTCCATCATCAATGCTCATCACTCCACGATCACAACCCCCTCCATCATCAATGCTCATCACTCCACGACCCCAACCTACTCCATCATCAATGCTCATCACTCCACGACCACAACCCCCTCCATCATCAATGCTCATCACTCCACGACCACAACCCCCTCCATCATCAATGCTCATCACTCCACGACCCCAACTACTCCATCATCAATGCTCATCACTCCACGACCACAACCCCCTCCATCATCAATGCTCATCACTCCACGACCACAACCCCCTCCATCATCAATGCTCATCACTCCACGACCACAACCTACTCCATCATCAATGCTCATCACTCCACGACCCCAACCTACTCCATCATCAATGCTCATCACTCCACGACCACAACCCCCTCCATCATCAATGCTCATCACTCCACGACCACAACCTCCTCCATCATCAATGCTCATCACTCCACGACCCCAACCTACTCCATCATCAATGCTCATCACTCCACGACCCCAACCTACTCCATCATCAATGCTCATCACTCCACGACCACAACCCCCTCCATCATCAATGCTCATCACTCCACGACCCCAACCTACTCCATCATCAATGCTCATCACTCCACGACCCCAACCTACTCCATCATCAATGCTCATCACTCCACGATCACAACCTCCTCCATCATCAATGCTCATCACTCCACGATCACTACCCCCTCCATCATCAATGCTCATCACTCCACGACCACAACCTACTCCATCATCAATGCTCATCACCCCACAATCACAACCCCCTCCATCATCAATGATCAACAACCCGCAACACATGATGTCCGCCACGAGTCCACCCTCTCTTGCTAATAATCATCCACCACAAACAATCTTTTACATCTCGCAACAACTCTATGAATCACGACCAGATTTATCCCGAGAAGAAGGAGGGGGTGATGAAAATGAAGGGAGGAGGATGTGGAGGGGAGAGGAGGAGGAGGAGGAGGAGGAGGAGGAGGGGAAGGGGGTAGAGGAGAAGAATATAAAGAGGCGAGGAGGAAGAGGAGGAGGAATATGAAGGGAGGAGGATGAGGAGAGGGGAAGAAGAGGAAAAAGCGAGGAGGAGGAGGAGGAGGAGGAGGAGGAGGAGGAGGAGGAGGAGGAGGAGGAGGAGGAAGAAGAAGCGAGGAAGAGGAGGAGGAGGAGGAAGAAGCGAGGAAGAGGAGGAGGAAGAAGAAACGAGGAAGAGGATGAGGATGAGTACCAAAGACCGTGGTTGGAGAAGACAGTAGTAGTAGTAGTAGTAGTAGTAGTAGTAGTAGTAGTAGTAGTAGTAGTAGTAGTAGTTGTAGTAGTAGTAGTAGTAGTAGTAGTAGTTGTAGTAGTAGTTGTGGTAGTAGTAGTAGTAGTAGTAGTAGTAGTAGTAGTAGTAGTAGTAGTAGTAGTAGTAGTAGTAGTGCCACGTGGTATGATGGTCGTCGTGGGGGACGGAGCGCTCACATGACCGTCACAAGGCTGGCCACGCCACTTCAATCGCTGGTCGTGCCGATAGCATCTCCTCCCTTCCCCCGGGAGAGATATATGCGCGCTGATAAAATGATAAGGCGTTTGTTAAGGTCCGGGGCGCTGCTTTGCCCCGTCACACTCTATGAGCCACACAAAGTTACAGATGCGTCCTCTCTCTCTCTCTCTCTCTCTCTCTCTCTCTCTCTCTCTCTCTCTCTCTCTCTCTCTCTCTCTCACACATACCAGCGGGTCATGAAATATGCGGACATTCATTATACAAGAATGATGGTCGGACGGAGCCTAAACTGGTTACTGGCAACACTGGTGCTGGACGACGTCCAGGGGTGTGTGTGTGTGTGTGTGTGTGTGTGTGTGTGTGTGTGTGTGTGTATTCTCCCCAGTCAACAATTTCGTGATGTAGTTCATCTTCATTCCTCCCACTACTCATAATATGGAGGCACGTATTGCTCTACATCTTTTCCTGGAAAGTCTGGTACCTAACTTCGCATCTTCAGAAGAACTGTTCGCTAATGACTCATCAAAATGGTCTCAGGATTGAAAACACTGTGATCAAGTCACCCTTCACTCTTCTCTCTTCTACAGTGACCTAATCTTAAGCTTTGTCATTCTTCAAGTGGCGGTGACCAAAATTTGAGGAGCATATTCTAGCTATGGCCTGATGTAGGATGTGAGCAGTGAATTTCTTCATCAGTATAACTGAATGCAAGTCTAATATTTACCTACCGACTTTACTGTTTCCTTCGGGTGTGACTTCAGCGACAAGGTGAGGGACGACGTCTAACTCCCAAGTCCTACTTAAACACTGGTTCCTGCAGGTTTATACCCAATTGGAAAATATTCATGACGAGGCCTTACTCTCACGATTGCAACCCATCCTCACTACCCTTTCAGTTACTCGGGTTAATTTTCATCTACTGTACACTACAGTGACTAGACCAACGGTGAAGTTTGTCTACGTCCCCTTGCAGGCTGATGCAGTCCCCTTTTTTTTGTACTTGACTTTCCCATCATATAAAATCGTTTAAGGCAGAACTCCAATCCTACGAGCAAGCCACTGGCATGGACCAGGAAGAGCGGCGGCCCAGGATCAGAACCCCCTGCGGCACGCCAGGGAAGACCAGAGTCGTTTCCAGAAGGCTTCCCTGACATATGAAACCCTGTGATCCCTTCTACCAAGACTAGAGTCTAGACCCATCAAAGGAAGTCTCCCCCCCGCCCTCATTCCTGCATGGGATATCCAGCTTATTTAACCAACCTCCTGCAACGATAGGTCACAGGTCCTCTGACACTCCAAACATAGATCCACTAAGCCTTGTCCTTCGTCTGAATCGGAGGTCACTCTCTCTAAGAGAAATACTAAAGAGGTTCGTTACACACGAACTCCTTTCCCTGCAACGGTGTTCTCTCTCTCTCTCTCTCTCTCTCTCTCTCTCTCTCTCTCTCTCTCTCTCTCTCTCTCTCTCTCTTTCTCTCACCTTCCATGCTAACCGATCAGACACCGCAGAAGAGACAGCCGACGATCGCATGAGGCAGACGGGAGGCGTCCGGGGGAGTAATACACTTCAAGAACCTTGCCTAGTGTCCAGGGGTAACGCCCTTTACCCTCAGCGACTCTTACCTTGTGTCAAAGGGCAATTGACCTCAACCTTCGGCAGGTGGGTCCTGAGGTCCAACCGTGCAGAATCCGCTGACACACTACCACTAACTCACTAACTCCTACAGTCGTTGCGCATCGTGCGCTTCCTCTACAACCACAAACAGTAAATAATAACTGCCTCACCAAAGTCTTGATAAAAACGAAGATTTTTCTCTTTTTTCTTTTTTGCAGAAAACGAACATTGAAACAGCCTGCACAAAAGTCAAAAAACAGAAATCATGGGACTACAACAATATCTGCAATAGAAGATTACATGTACTTCGAACAACAAATGGCAAACAAAGACATATGCTTCATCTGAAGGCATTCACCGCGTGGAACGTTGGGCGAATCTAAACCTCAAGTGTCATATGTAGCTGATTATAACACCACATATGTAGCACAGCGGCCATTGAAAAGGCATTCCCTTGCTTCACAGTCGAACGATGTAATTAGCCACGATTAACCCCGCGTTATGCATACACTCACAACCCCACACTTTACGTGGAACATGTCCCTTACAAGTGGTTTACGTTACCAATCTTATCCACACGTTTAAGTTTACTGTGCAAGAAACTGGGCCTCGGGCACAGCGAGAGTGGAAGTCGTCTTACAGAATTACTCTCAACACCTGAAGAAGGTGTCCAATATGTTCTTCAGTAGGGGGATGCAGCTGCTTGAGGGTGACAGCCTAAATGGCTCCCTAAGTAGTTGAAGGGCCTAATGGCCAATCAACCAACCAACAGACAGTAATGGAAGAAAATGTTCACAAATGTAACCTTCATGATTCCGTCTCTTCGATTAGAATTACCTTAACTTCCACTTGCTCAATGTTACATATACTTCCTTTATTCACATGATTATATTAGCATGACCAGAGAAAGTAATTTCTCACGGGGGGTGGGGGAGGTATGTCTTACCTCTCCCTATAGATGTCCACAACATAACGAAATTCATTTAGCTGGCAAAACAACGAAAGACAAATGAAAATAGCAAAAACGGCAAGAGAACTGTGTTGTTATCCCTGTGTGTGTGTGTGTGTGTGTGTGTGTGTGTGTGTGTGTAAAATAAACAGGATAGAGCATTCCTCATCACCCCATTCTCTGGGGACATAGCCTCTCTCTCTCTCTCTCTCTCTCTCTCTCTCTCTCTCTCTCTCTCTCTCTCTCTCTCTCACTCGGCACACGTCTGGGCAAGGAACTGGCGGGATCCTGGAGTATTCAAGACCCGCGCTTCGGGTACACAGGTCTCAGGAGGAGGGTCCTGATCTCATGAATGAGGCGAGGCGCTGATGATGAGGTGTTGCATGAGGCAGACGCCTCATACCTACCGATATAAAAGAAAAAAATGAGGCAAGAGTTTGAGAAGTAGCTCTGAAACGGTGATAAATGTCAATATCGAAGTAGGCCTCTTGCCAAGACTCCCAGCGAAGGTGACCCAACAAGTCCTCACAAGAATGACCCATCCGACGAACGTTAATTGTATTCAACTGGGAGACAAGACGGAGTACAGGAAGGCATTTAAGCATGCCGAATCTAATGAGTACAACGCAGGCAGGCATGGGTGGGCAAGCATTCACAGATACGAGTGGGAGGATCGCAAACATATGAAGAGTCGGAGGAGGCGTCTTCGATAATTTATCTCTCTCTCTCTCTCTCTCTCTCTCTCTCTCTCTCTCTCTCCCCCCAAGCAAGGGAGGCGTGATAAAGGTCCAACACCCACACCTGGTGTCAAGAGGAAGGATGAAGGAGCACAGCGACGAGTGGTCAACGAAGGGAATGCGGAAGGGCGGCATGTCCGGGAAGGGAACTGAATGACCAGATGGTTCTGCGTCCTTCCTGAATGTGTCGCTCTCCCCCCTGCCACACAGATGGGCGAAGTGCAAGGCAAACTGTTTCAAGCCATGTACTGTATTGAGACGAGACGAGACGGAACGCAACACCACCCTGGCAAATGATTAACCAATTTTAAACTGAATAATGTTACTAAATGAAGATAACACGGTGAACAGAACACATGGCCACTACCACACTGGAGAAAACAAGATACAAGGATTAGCGAGAGAGAGAGAGAGAGAGAGAGAGAGAGAGAATGTAACTTTATGGCCAGCTTATTACCTGATCACCATGCCAGACGCAGACTTCATTTTCTTCATTGCTCAAACCTGCCTCCGTCCATTGAGATGTTCTGGGAGACACACGCAACGTCAAGACTTATCCTCCGGGGTACACACGTACAGTGATACGTCTCGCGGAGGTACACGTCGACCAGGGCCGGATTATGCCACCGCAATTGTGATTCTTCCACGGAAGGGACGAGCACGCATAGATGCGCCGGATAAGACACGGAGAAATGCTACGACGACTGCAACGCCAGAGTGGAGTGTGTCACGAGGGGGAGGGAGGAGGAGGAGAAGAAAAGCCCTCCACGTCCTCACACACACACACACACACACACACACACACACACACACACACACACACACTACAGGAAGGGAGAATAATAAAAGGGATACAAAGAAAATACACCAACATTTACAAATTTACCCCCTCCCTTCCTCCATCCTGCTCTCGATGGAAGCCATGGTGACCTTAACCACCAGTGACCAGTTAGGTCTACGAGGTCAGGCGAGAATCAAAGGCAAGAACACACCTTAGGAAGCTTAAGACGGAGAGAGTGATGTGGACGGAGGCGGTGCAAGCCTTTCATCCACAGGGGGATTAGCGGACACGGAAAACATGCTGGGCAAAGATCAAATAAATGTAGACTTTATAACAGACGCGAGGGGTTAGGAGAGGCAAACACGCGAGTGGAAACCTCTCTCTCTCTCTCTCTCTCTCTCTCTCTCTCTCTCTCTCTCTCTCTCTCACACACACACATATACAGGACCCCAAGCTAGGGTTTGTGCAGTTAGTTCCCTCTTCGTATACACAGAACAGGCAATCAAATACACCCTACATCACGAGATAGTATATAAACATACAGACATAAAGATTACATATATAATACACTGTGCGTGTCGTAATATACATACATATAGATATATGGATTACACACACACACACACACACACACACACACACACACACACACACACACACACTGTGAGTGTCATAATACTCAGGTACACAGACGGACATAAGGATTACATCCACACTATGCTAGTCCTAATACTCACACATACAGACAGACACAAGGATTACATCCACACTATGCGAGTCATTAACCATCTGCTAGGGACAGAGAGGTGTCCAGAGCCTTGATCTTAACTACCCAAAACGGGTAGTTAAACGTCGTCAAGAGCTGTTTACCACCCCTCGTGAGGTGCGACGGGGGGGTTAAGACGACCCTGACCGCCCCCCCCCCCATCCCCCCCAATCTATCGCCCTACTTCCCCCCAGTCTATCGCCCCCATTAACTTAAACGGGATAACGGTTGGGGGAGGAGGAGCAGATTTCATACGAGGTAAATGGGTAACTGAAAACCCCCTTCTTTTTTTTATGACCCATTTAAAGGAGGTGGAAAACAAAGCAATCGACGCTCACTATCTCCACATTTAAACATGAGCTTTAAAACACGAGAAAATGAAATTTGCATCTACAAAAACCTACAGATTAAAAAGAGAATGACGCTCACGACCAGTACCTTAAGGAATAGACACACACACACACACACACACACATGTATATATATATATATATATATATATATATATATATATATATATATATATATATATATATATATATATATATATGAGCACAGAAAACGGAGTATAGGCTTTCCGCTATCATCTTTCGCACAGTGCGGCCTGGCCAGACATAGCATAACTACACGATGACCCGATAAGACTAATGCCAGTTCAGTGAACAACGATGCCAGCCAACCCCCCCCCCCCCCCAAGGCGGGCCAGCGGTTGTGTATATATATATATACATAGGTCGGATGGCGGGCCATTCTCCTGGTGCTCTTGACGCGACGCGCCCGTGAGCATATTCTCTGAAGGTTACCCCAAGTGTTGGTTTTGTGTCGTATGTTCTGGGAATATCTCATCGTATGTTAATTAGGTGTTCATCATGTGTTCAGATTCTGGAATATCTCATCGTATGTTAATTAGGTGTTCATCATGTCTTCAGATTCTGGAATATCTCATCGTATGTTAATTAGGTGTTCATCATGTGTTCAGATTCTGGAATATCTCATCGTATGTTAATTAGGTGTTCATCATGTGTTCAGATTCTGGAATATCTCATCGTATGTTAATTAGGTGTTCATCATGTGTTCAGATTCTGGAATATTTCATCGTATGTTAATTAGGTGTTCATCATGTGTTCAGATTCTGGAATATTTCATCGTATGTTAATTAGGTGTTCATCATGTGTTCAGATTCTGGAATATTTCATCGTATGTTAATTAGGTGTTCATCATGTGTTCAGATTCTGGAATATCTCATCGTATGTTAATTAGGTGTTCATCATGTGTTTAGAAATGTTCTCTATATGTCGGTTAGGGGGTCGTGGAACGTTCCTTGCATGTTCATTAGGTTTTCGGAAAGGTTCATTTTGTGAAGCGGGTGTTCAGAAATGTTCATTATATGTTGATTAGGCGTTCGATAATGTTCTTTACATGTTAATCGAAGTTCAGAAATCTTGATTTTTCGTTAATCAGGTGTTCAGGAATATGTTCACTGTGTTAACTGGGTTTTCAGAAATGTTCAATGTACGTAAATTAGGGTTAAAACAATTTCACTGTGCTAGCTGGGTGTTCATACGTGTTCATTTATGTATAAATGGGTGCCTCCCCAAAAAAAATCCTCATCATATGGTATTCATATGTTCAGAAATTCTCTATGTCTTTAAATGGGTGTGTTCAGAAAATGTTCCACGTGCGTTACGTGGGTGACCAGGTACGTTACCCATTATGTTCATCTCATGTTCAGCGATGTCTCTTACATGTTATGAACGGGCGAGGTACACTTCTTAAGACCTAATTTACACATGATGAATATATACACAACATGCATTGACTTTCAATGGACTGATCCAACAAGCTTATATTCAACCTTATTATAGAAAGCAATCTATAAGTCAGGCAATGTGCAGGATCGTGGCATTAATATATTCGTCGTTTAAATCCACGAAGAATATATATATATATATATATATATATATATATATATATATATATATATATATATATATATATATACATATTTATACTATTCGCCATTTCCCGCGTTAGCGAGGTAGCGCCAAGAACAGAGGACTGGGCCTTTGAGGGAATATCCTCACCTGGCCCCCTTATCTCTTCCTTCTTTTGGAGAAATAAAAAAAAAAAAAAAAAGAGAGGGGAGGATTTCCAGCCCCCCGCTCCCTTCCCTTTTAGTCGCCTTCTACGACACGCAGTGAATACGTGGAAAGTATTCTTTCTCCCCTATCCCTAGGGATATATATATATATATATATATATATATATATATATATATATATATATATATATATATATATATATATATATGCATATAATGCCTGTGAACGCGCACTTACATTGAACACATAATACCCTCCAACAGCCAGGATTCGAACCCAGGCCCTTTCGCGTGGTAGACGGAAACGCGACCATAGCCTAGCGGTTCGCATTTACATCCACCACGAAAAAAGGTCCTGGGTTCGAACCCTGGCTGTTGAGGGTATACCTCCCATACTATCGACATAGCTTTCTCTCTCTCAACATCAAAATATTTTTCTGTTTCACCCTAGCAGGCAACAATTTCCATCCGCTTTAAGAAATTTATGCATTGCTGGCAACTGTGTACGGGGGTTAGTCATCGTGTGTCTGACACGTTCTTCTCAGTGATTGCAGTCCGGTCGGTGACAGACGTACAGACGGGAGCGCTCACTTTACGGTATAGTCTGGTAACGAACGCGACCTGACGTCACTACTGCATCAAACTTCGATGTTCTGGGTAGAAGTTTACCCCAAAAAAATTTTGATTTTCTTTCGAAACTACAGAATGAGACGACCAATTCCACTGTAACTATAGTCATATTCAAAGCAAATATTGCCAACCCAATTAATTAAATAATCAAAAATTACTAAAGATAATTATGTTTACCAATTAGTACAGACCAAATAATTAAAAATCACTAAAGCGAATTGTTTACCAATTAGTAGACCAAATAATTAAAAATCACTAAAGATAATTATGTTTACCAATTTGTACAGACCAAATAAATAATCTACCAAAAATAATCCCATGTTAAAGTCTCTTGAATGTTTACACCCGCATCTGAATGCAAACTAAGACATCCTACGTAGTTATGACTAATTAAATCCACTATCAATCACCTTGATGTCTGTTGCAAGGACGACGCGAATCCATTAGAGGAACGAGGGAGAACGAGAGAATTTTGCATGGGACTGGGAAGACGGGTGGCACTCCGCGAGTTAAGTGAGGAGCTAAGCTAATTCACACTACAGAGTCTTCCTCTGTGTCTTCGTCTGTCATACGCCAATGGCGAGAAGATTCATATGGTGTGTGTGTGTGTGTGTGTGTGAGTGTGTGTGTGTGTGTGTGTGTGTGTGTGTGTGTGTGTGTGTGTGTGTGTGTGTGTGTGTGTGTGTGTGTGTGTGTGTGTGTGTGTGGCGGGTGTTAACGGTACGCGACATGTATCACATGTGGCGAACAGTATACCTCTTTTTGCCAAACTCACACCTAAATGCGGCATGCCGTGGCTAATCGATGAACACACTAATACCACAAGAGTAATTAGTCAAACAACCAGGTAATTAATGAGTGATGATAACAAAGAGTAAACTTGGGTATACAGTGGTTACAAGCGTACGCCCATCCAGAACACACACACCAATTTTGAGATTCGAACCCGACAAACTACATTCCAATGTGGGCCAGAAAGCTCTCGCGCATCTGCAAGAACTGAATCACAGTGGGTTACTCACCCAAGGGCGAGTACCTGCCCGTGATCTATTTGTAGAAGCACGAGGTGTGTGTGTGTGTGCATCGGATATTTCGTGAGTCTGGGGGAGGGGGTTTGTCTGGGGTGACTCTCTGCCTCATGGTCATACAATTCTTCTGTGTGATCCTTTTCTTTTGGGGGTTGGTCTGGGGGTGACTGTCTACCCAATGGTCACGTAGGTTTTGCGTGTGATCGTGTTTTTTTTTTTTTTTTTGAGGGGGGGGGGGGGTTGTCTGGGGTGACTTACCTGTCTCATGGTCATGTAACAGGTCTTCCGTGTGATCGTTTTCTTTGGGGGGGAGTCTCATTTTTTTTTCTAACCATATGTACACGGCTGCCCGTCAGCCTCAGATAAAAGCGTCCAAGCACTTCTGTTCAGCGCACCGGTCAAACGGTTTTGCCTCGAGTGTAGTTGAGTGCTGAAAGACCCCCCCCCCCCCCTTTTTTTCGTTTTGCTTCAGAACTCCCCTTTCTCTTCTCAAATAATCACAAATAACTTTTTTTTGACACACCATGCGACATGCAGTGGGTAAAAAACCATGTCCCTAATCATGGCCAACTTGGATGAGAGAGAAAACAAGAGTAGGAGAACTCCTGACCTGAACTCTTTATTTACAGGTTAGAGGAAGAGGGAGAGACGGAGGACGATGGTCGAGAGTTCGACAGCTTGGCTGCTCGAGGTGGTTAAGGCGGGAAGGCACCACAACGGTCAATCCTCGGTGTGACTCCGTTCTGCACGCAACAAACTTCGGGAAGCGGCTGTATCGCCGACACATGACCTGGCTGGAGTTAACAGCGCTACTCAAGGACCTTTTTCAAAGGTGGCGCTTCCTATATATACACACCCATCAGCTTATACGTTTCACGTGGGACACCCCTTA
The DNA here is from genome assembly GCF_036320965.1 of Panulirus ornatus. NCBI lineage: Eukaryota > Metazoa > Arthropoda > Malacostraca > Decapoda > Palinuridae > Panulirus > Panulirus ornatus. The sequence goes on from NC_092228.1 coordinate 16,639,227, forward strand.
AGAAATGTTCAATGACCTTTTCAATGGTGGCGCTTCTTCTATACACCTATCAGCTTCCACCCTTCCCATGGCATACCCCTCAAGAAACGTTCTGGCCCTTATCTTACAAAGGGATATCTAAGAACGTCTAAATTTTCGAAGTGCACGCCTGCTAAGTCACTAACTACGTTCACACACAAAATACTTTTAATTAAGTAAAGAAAAAAATACTCTTCACCTTGTTTAACAACATACAAAAAATATCTTGGATATATATATATATATATATATATATATATATATATATATATATATATATATATATATATATATATATATATATATATATTTTTTTTTTTTTCTTTTTTTTTATACTTTGTCGCTGTCTCCCGCGTTTGCGAGGTAGCGCAAGGAAACAGACGAAAGAAATGGCCCCCCCCCCCCCATACACATGTACATACGTCCACACACGCAAATATACATACCTACACAGCTTTCCATGGTTTACCCCAGACGCTTCACATGCCTTGATTCAATCCACTGACAGCACGTCAACCCCTGTATACCACATCGCTCCAATTCACTCTATTCCTTGCCCTCCTTTCACCCTCCTGCATGTTCAGGCCCCGATCACACAAAATCTTTTTCACTCCATCTTTCCACCTCCAATTTGGTCTCCCTCTTCTCCTCGTTCCCTCCACCTCCGACACATATATCCTCTTGGTCAATCTTTCCTCACTCATTCTCTCCATGTGCCCAAACCATTTCAAAACACCCTCTTCTGCTCTCTCAACCACGCTCTTTTTATTTCCACACATCTCTCTTACCCTTACGTTACTTACTCGATCAAACCACCTCACACCACACATTGTCCTCAAACATCTCATTTCCAGCACATCCATCCTCCTGCGCACATCTCTACCCATAGCCCACGCCTCGCAACCATACAACATTGTTGGAACCACTATTCCTTCAAACATACCCATTTTTGCTTTCCGAGATAATGTTCTCGACTTCCACACATTTTTCAAGGCTCCTATAATTTTCGCCCCCTCCCCCACCCTATGATCCACTTCCGCTTCCATGGTTCCATCCGCTGACAGATCCACTCCCAGATATCTAAAACACTTCACTTCCTCCAGTTTTTCTCCATTCAAACTCACCTCCCAATTGACTTGACCCTCACCCCTACTGTACCTAATAACCTTGCTCTTATTCACATTTACTCTTAACTTTCTTCTTCCACACACTTTACCAAACTCAGTCACCAGCTTCTGCAGTTTCTCACATGAATCAGCCACCAGCGCTGTATCATCAGCGAACAACAACTGACTCACTTCCCAAGCTCTCTCATCCCCAACAGACTTCATACTTGCCCCTCTTTCCAGGACTCTTGCATTTACCTCCCTAACAACCCCATCCATAAACAAATTAAACAACCATGGAGACATCACACACCCCTGCCGCAAACCTACATTCACTGAGAACCAATCACTTTCCTCTCTTCCTACACGTACACATGCCTTACATCCTCGATAAAAACTTTTCACTGCTTCTAACAACTTTCCTCCCACACCATATATTCTTAATACCTTCCACAGAGCATCTCTATCAACTCTATCATATGCCTTCTCCAGATCCATAAATGCTACATACAAATCCATTTGCTTTTCTAAGTATTTCTCACATACATTCTTCAAAGCAAACACCTGATCCACACATCCTCTACCACTTCTGAAACCGCACTGCTCTTCCCCAATCTGATGCTCTGTACATGCCTTCACCCTCTCAATCAATACCCTCCCATATAATTTACCAGGAATACTCAACAAACTTATACCTCTGTAATTTGAGCACTCACTCTTATCCCCTTTGCCTTTGTACAATGGCACTATGCACGCATTCCGCCAATCCTCAGGCACCTCACCATGAGTCATACATACATTAAATAACCTTACCAACCAGTCAACAATACAGTCACCCCCTTTTTTAATAAATTCCACTGCAATACCATCCAAACCTGCTGCCTTGCCGGCTTTCATCTTCCGCAAAGCTTTTACTACCTCTTCTCTGTTTACCAAATCATTTTCCCTAACCCTCTCACTTTGCACACCACCTCGACCAAAACACCCTATATCTGCCACTCTGTCATCAGACACATTCAACAAACCTTCAAAATACTCATTCCATCTCCTTCTCACATCACCGCTACTTGTTATCACCTCCCCATTTACGCCCTTCACTGAAGTTCCCATTTGCTCCCTTGTCTTACGCACCCTATTTACCTCCTTCCAGAACATCTTTTTATTCTCCCTAAAATTTACTGATAGTCTCTCACCCCAACTCTCATTTGCCCTTTTTTTCACCTCTTGCACCTTTCTCTTGACCTCCTGTCTCTTTCTTTTATACTTCTCCCACTCAATTGCATTTTTTCCCTGCAAAAATCGTCCAAATGCCTCTCTCTTCTCTTTCACTAATACTCTTACTTCTTCATCCCACCACTCACTACCCTTTCTAAACAGCCCACCTCCCACTCTTCTCATGCCACAAGCATCTTTTGCGCAATCCATCACTGATTCCCTAAATACATCCCATTCCTCCCCCACTCCCCTTACTTCCATTGTTCTCACCTTTTTCCATTCTGTACACAGTCTCTCCTGGTACTTCCCCACACAGGTCTCCTTCCCAAGCTCACTCACTCTCACCACCTTCTTCACCCCAACATTCACTCCTCTTTTCTGAAAACCCATACTAATCTTCACCTTAGCCTCCACAAGATAATGATCAGACATCCCTCCAGTTGCACCTCTCAGCACATTAACATCCAAAAGTCTCTCTTTCGCACGCCTGTCAATTAACACGTAATCCAATAACGCTCTCTGGCCATCTCTCCTACTTACATAAGTATACTTATGTATATCTCGCTTTTTAAACCAGGTATTCCCAATCATCAGTCCTTTTTCAGCACATAAATCTACAAGCTCTTCACCATTTCCATTTACAACACTGAACACCCCATGCATACCAATTATTCCCTCAACTGCCACATTACTCACCTTTGCATTCAAATCACCCATCACTATAACCCGGTCTCGTGCATCAAAACCGCTAACACACTCATTCAGCTGCTCCCAAAACACTTGCCTCTCATGATCTTTCTTCTCATGCCCAGGTGCATATGCACCAATAATCACCCACCTCTCTCCATCAACTTTCAATTTTACCCATATTAATCGAGAATTTACTTTCTTACATTCTATCACATACTCCCACAACTCCTGTTTCAGGAGTATTGCTACTCCTTCCCTTGCTCTTGTCCTCTCACTAACCCCTGACTTCACTCCCCAGACATTTCCAAACCACTCTTCCCCTTTACCCTTGAGCTTCGTTTCACTCAGAGCCAAAACATCCAGGTTCCTTTCCTCAAACATACTACCTATCTCTCCTTTTTTCACATCTTGGTTACATCCACACACATTTAGGCACCCCACTCTGAGCCTTCGAGGAGGATGATCACTCCCCGCGTGACTCCTTCTTCTGTTTCCCATTTTAGAAAGTTAATACAAGGAGGGGAGGATTTCCGGCCCCCCGCTCCCGTCCCCTCTAGTCGCTTTCTACGACACGCGAGGAATACGTGGGAAGTATTCTTTCACCCCTATCCCCAGGGATAATATACATATATATATACATATACACATACACACACATACGCACATACACACACACACACACACATACATAATATATATATATTATATATATATATATATATATATATATATATATATATATATATATATATATATATATATATATATTATATATATTATATATATATATATATATATATATATATATATATATATATATATATATATATATATATAATGAATGTGATGTGCGCTAGTCCGTAATCAAAGCCATCATTAATTAAGACTCTTTAAATATAGAACATAATGAATAAGTTTACCTCAGCACGCGGGCGTTAAAATGATAAATAACTTTCATAAGTGGGAAAGACAATTAACAAAGTAACTTGCCACTTAAAATGCCGTAATGGGTGTTAGAATACGGACAAAGTTTTTCCCTTAACTGTAATTACAGCTAATTATGAACGTCAGATGTTTAACGACATTTCAGTAAATGAAAATGTGGCCTGGCTGTCAGGCAAATGAAACGAAGTGTCAAACAGTTACTCACGGGCCGTACAACGAAAATTAGGAAAACAATTAAAATGCATCTAAAATATGCAGTCAATCAATTAGCAGTTACGCCATCAGCAGGTGCGTTAAACACAAGATCATGACAACTTACACAACGGAAATAAATGTTATTAAATTGCTGTATATACCAATGAGAACAGAAAGGGAAGTGTTTGGGTATGAGAAGTACTGTCCCTCAGAGAAGTGTTTGGGTATGAGGTGTACTGTCCCTCAGAGAAGGGTTTGGGTATGAGATGTACTGTCCCTCGGAGAAGTGTTTGGGTATGAGATGTACTGTCCCTCAGAGAAGTGTTTGGGTATGAGGTGTACTGTCCCTGTCTGCGTAGGGAACGGTCGGACATACACAAGTACATGGGAAGCGGACACAGGCTGGTCAAACATGAGGTAACTTCTGTAGCAATTTAAGGGTTAATCATGATGTTATTACTTCTCTTAGGCAGGACGGCTTCCACGCCCGACACACC
>NC_092228.1:16651392-16661392 GCF_036320965.1 Panulirus ornatus
GTGGAAATAAAAAGAGCGTGGTTGAGAGAGCAGAAGAGGGTGTTTTGAAGTGGTTTGGGCACATGGAGAGAATGAGTGAGGAAAGATTGACCAAGAGGATATATGTGTCGGAGGTGGAGGGAACGAGGAGAAGAGGGAGACCAAATTGGAGGTGGAAAGATGGAGTGAGAAAGATTTTGTGTGATCGGGGCCTGAACATGCAGGAGGGTGAAAGGAGGGCAAGGAATAGAGTGAATTGGAGCGATGTGGTATACCGGGGTTGACGTGCTGTCAGTGGATTGAATCAAGGCATTGAAGCGTCTGGGGTAAACCATGGAAAGCTGTGTAGGTATGTATATTTGCGTGTGTGGACGTATGTATATACATGTGTATGGGGGGGGGGGGGCCATTTCTTTCGTCTGTTTCCTTGCGCTACCTCGCAAACGCGGGAGACAGCGACAAAGTATAATAAAAAAAATAATAACATATATATATATATATATATATATATATATATTTTTTTTTTTCTTTTTCATACTATTTGCCATTTCCCGCGTTAGCGAGGTAGCGTTAAGAACAGAGAACTGGGCCTTAGAGGGAATATCCTCACCTGACCCCCTTCTCTGTTGCTTCTTTGGGAAGGATTTGGGAGGATTTCCAGCCACCCGCTCCCTCCCCTTTTAGTCGCCTTCTACGACACGCAGGGAATACGTGGGAAGTATTCTTTCTCCCCTATCCCCAGGGATATATATATATATATATATATATATATATATATATATATATATATATATATATATCTTCAGAGTCAAAATCGAGAGGTAATTACAGACAACATTGCATTGAATAAATATTCAACACCTGAAGTCACTTTAGTTCGAAATTCAAATCCCGTCTTACCAAGAATTGCCATTAGGGCGGCGAATCAATGATTTCCGCCTCAGGTGGGAGCAAAAGTGAACCCCTAAGTTCCGAAGAGCAAGACTGGGCGATACCCCGCCAGGGACGAGGTGGGTGGGTGGTGGTGGTGTGCGCACAGTGTGTAATACGGCACTGTAAGAGCAAAGGAAGAGGCCTGGTTTACTTGGGTATACGAACGACACTACGCAACATGTGACCAGTATGTACGAACACGTCACACACACACAGTACTTTCGGAGCGTGAGTTAAATTCGCTCCTGAATGCGATAGCTGTCGAACTGAAGGCTACTTCTCGATGGGGGGGGGGGGGGGCTACGACGTCACTGCGTTACGGCCAGTGACAGGAGTAACGCACACGACTGGTGGGCTCCACATACCCCCCAGTGCAAGGAGAGCAGAGCTCCCTCCGTGAAGGTACGATGCCAAGGAGAGCAGAGCTCCCTACGTGAAGCTACGATGCCAAGAGCTTCGCCCGGCACGTCTGGACACCGGAGGAAGGTGAAAGGTTAATTCATGGTCTGGCTGTACAAACGTGTTTCTTAAGCAAATCACAAGAGTCTTGTAGGCCTTAACCTGTCGAGCACGAGGACGGGACGACCCCTGAGGCAGGTGCAACGACCCCTCGAACACAGCAGGACGACCCGACCCCTTGGGCAAGATGCGACTCACCCCCCCCCCCTCCTCTCTCTCCCCCCTTGGGCCACGGCCTCTGACCTGACCTTTCAAGGTCACTCCGGCCATACCCATCATGCCGAGGAGGTGAACGTCTTTGCGAGACGCGCCTGGCACGTGCACCTGGGTAACGCAGTCGTCGTATCTTACATCATGATGGCACAGTGTGCCCTCAGGGTCGGCCGTGGGACACCACCGCTCCCCATCTACCCCCGTCAGGAGATTACCTTTTCTTTTCCCGGCTAAATTCAGTTGACAAGTGGCGGTAAATTCGTGCACCGCGACATCTAACGGAAGTGATAGCTAAACTTTATTGCAGTAAAAAAAAACAATACAAAACCACAATCATTTCAAGGATCACAGTGGGATTTAATCAATGAATAAAATCACGATTCATTAAAAGAATAATAAATTCCGTACCGTTTCAGATCATGATTCGAAACGCGTTTCGAACCAATGAAAAGTGACACAATGACAAACAGATCAAACAACACACACACACACACACACACACACACACACACACACACACACACACACACATATACACCCTTCGAAGCACATTACACACCGTTATGGGACACAAAAACACATCATTAATTGGAAAGACAATAATAAGACATACGATCACATGCGCGACCTGAAAACACACCAGTGCTCAAACACACATACGACCACACACTTTACCGCACCAAAACCACCCACCACACACAGGGAGCTTACGTCTGCCCTACGTTAAGCTTGGAGCGTAGTGAGGGAGGGCAGCAAGCAGGAGGAGGAAGAGAGACGGATGCATCACACCATCACAAACTGGTCCAGCAGGTAGCCCGCCCGTGCGTCGGGGCACGCCAAGCTCATCTCAACCCCGACTTCGAGCGCACCGCCTTCACCCAACCATCCCAAGTCAGACACGGGGGGGCTCTTGGCCAACCATCACGTCGGGGACATGCTTCTCCCTCCTCCCTCCTCTCGCTAACACGTCTCATAATATTCATCATCGCATCAGTGGTGTCTATTGCCTCGTTCTTACTCTCCACCTAAGCGTGAAAAGGAAGGAAAGAAAGAAAGAGAGAGAAAAAAGACGATGATGTACCGTAATCTTGATCATGAGAGACTGGTGCGCCTGTCTGGTGGCCCCGAGAAAAGGTTAACCTAGGGATAAAACAACACGGCTTAGTGTGTCAGTATTACACACACACACACACACACACACACACACACACACACAAAGTGTTCCAGTCATGTCCTCATAGGATAATGCCACCTATCATAGTAGGATATATTCAAGCTTCGAGCAGGCCTTAGTGAGCAACACCGCCACAGAAGATACAGTAAATCATGGCCGGGGGGTTGGCAACTCCAAACTGTGCCAGATGGCCTTCTGCCTATAGTCCTCTGAAGAGCATCTAGTTAGCCAGCCAGCCAGCCATCTGCCTGCCTGCTGGTTCTTGCCTCTCTCAAGAGATGACCACTCTTATCTCCGTTCACGACTCTTCTCTCTGTGTCATTTTCAATCATCTCTTATCTCCGATGACGACTCTTATCTCTGCGTCATTCTGAATCGAATTTGACCCCGCAGAGCACGACGGTACGCCTCTTGAGCACAGCTGCCCCGGTATTTGACCTGACTCTTATAGGTCGGGTCACCAAAGGGTCGCCCCGACACACCTAAGGGTCGTTCCGACGTGATGAAAGGGGTTCGTCCTGACGCGCTCAAAGGGTCGTAACATACTAACCCCGAGTCGTGGCGTTGCGTCGTCCCTCCTCTCTGTCGTCCCTCCTCCTGTAATACCACTCATTGACCAGACCTGCTGGAGGGAGAGGAAGTAAAGCTGGCCTAAATCTCGAACCGTCGCTGTGAGGTTACTAAACGTTGGCACTTACTTCGCAGGTGATCCAAGGACAAAACACCTGGCACGTGCGCACGTGGTAACAGCCGTGTGATCGAATGAAAAAGAAACAATAATGGTACTCCATGGGAATGTACGACACGTTAATACGTTTCCAATACATCAGGAGGAAGGTGAGCGACTCAAGAGAACCAATGAACCACAAATGTAGATATCGGTCGTTGGAGCGACTTTTGAGTAGCAACAAACCACAGATATTCAGACACTGGTTTGTGGAAACTGGTTTGCTCTGGCCACACACACACACACACACACACACACACACACACACACATTCCACCCTCTCCCCCCTACACGCACACACGTCTGCACCAGAGCAAGCAACCTTAATTAGCGACGAAGAAATGTTTCATAAATCAGTTTTTACAAACGGTTTATTCGAGACCTCATACGGCCCCAAGACTCTCTACTGCAACGGCATGCGCATATGAATAAACCAAACCTCGTAGCTAATACGAATAACGTAAAGGTCAACGAACACTGCCCTCCCTCTCCCCACGCCCGTATGGTCCTTCTGAGGTCATAGCAATGAGTTGATTGTGGCCTGACATAGTATTCACACACACACACACACACACACACACACACATATATATATATATATATATATATATATATATATATATATATATATATATATATATATACATAATATAATATAAAAATGGGGGTAGGAATTCGAGCAGATTCTATCCTGACATGTAAACATTAAGAGGTGAGTGCGTCCACCATCTGCAAGCCACAGGGGCCCCCCCTGTGCAACATTCACCCGCACTAATGATAACAATCTCAAAAGCAGACACACCGCGACAGCATTGTTCTTACATCGCTACTGCCCTCAACAAGCATCCACGATCTCCAGGCCTCGCCCCACCCACCCCCTGTTGTGAGGTACTAGGCATCGCATCCCCACTTTCTGAACCTCCTCCTGGAGGCTCGCTTCTTCGCCTACATTCTAACATAGACCGGATATTCTGCAACTGTAAGAAACGTTATTGAATATCCTTTCAATTATCCCATTCCCCAAAACACCCGAGTACTTCTCTTTCTTTCCCTACGTCAGTGTCTGAATACAGGACACACACCCCCAACCATCGTGTATCTGTCCCAGACCAAGTCTGCGAGGCATTGAGTGCCTCTATCAGAAGCAGAACCTACGATATGACAAGAGGGAACATGGAAAAAAAGTTCCCCCAAAACCTTACGACCTTCCACAACCAATGAACCACACTACACCTATCCCCTTTTTAGACCAGTGAATCTAAACTCCCAAATTTCGTTCATCCTTCACTTACACCCGTGGCGGAACGGGCCTCAAGTTTTCCCGGCGCATGTCGGCACAGCCGAGCGCGCGGGTATGGACGACACGAAAGCGCTGGATGGCCATGCCTTTTCGTCCGATGGCGCCAAACGGAACGACCACAATCCCACTCCCCACAGGTGCTTCCTGGCCTACGTCATCTCCCCAGCTGACACAAGCGCCCCCCGCCCCACACACACACACACACACACACACACACACACACACGTAATGTTGTCTGGAAGGTTTAAATTCCCCAAGTGGCCCGGGGTGAGGCGAGGAACCCAGGCGCTGAGTTCCGTGCGCCGCCGTGCTACGTGCACGACAGCTTCCCCACTCACACACGAGATAATGCGACTACAAAACTATGCCCCGCTCCTCACTGGCAGAACAGACTTTACAAAGCTTGATAAAGGATCAAGCGACGGGGAGGAGGGAGAATGTCCTGTCATTCTCAAGTCACTGACAACTGGGTGATAAAAGCAACATTGCAAGGCAAGGTTAGGTGGGGGAGGCGGCAGGCAGGACTGGGGGAAGGAGGGGTGCGTGTGCTCCCCCTCCCCCCCCACCCCCAGCCTTGTTGTGTCAGCTGGTGGCTGTCTTGGTCTGCTTGCCGTAACGAGCTGGAGCGCTTTACATTCTACCCTCGGACTTCCCAGGTCTTGCCGTCCACCCATGAGGCCCGGAACACACTATAAGAGCGAGCTCCTTGTGTTGCGCGGCTGGAGCACGAGGACCGGAGGGTATATGTATGACACGGGAGGCCACGACCGGCGTCGGCCCGCGAAGGTGAATCTACCTCTCGCTGTCAAACTATTTCCTAACTCATCATAGCCATTCGACGAGTGCCCATCTTACACGTGGTTCTCCATGACTACAGTAGGGTGAGGATAGTATACAAACCCCCCCGCTGTATCCTGGGACCAAGACACAAGGGGTTGGGTCAACAGATGCCAGGGTTCCTTTTAACCTTCTGGGGAACGAGGGCTGCGAAGGCGGGGAAACGGGGGACATAAAAAATCAGCGCCGTTTTCCATGACATTGAGAAGAGGAAAAATGTGTCTCAAAGAAAATGGATTCATGCTTCTTCATTTCTGTAAACAAAAAACATCCTGCAGATACAATACTACAGTATCTCAAAAGACGAACTTCAATCTCTCAAAATCTTAATGCAATCGCTGTCAATGATTTACATTTTCTTTCCACTGATTTCGTGTTAGGAAATCAAGGATCTAAGACTTAAACAATGAATTATATCATTACGCACGGAGAATGGGGACGAAACTTGGGCTCTAAGAAGTGCCCAGAGAGAGAGAGAGAGAGAGAGAGAGAGAGAGAGAGAGAGAGAGAGAGAGAGAGAGAGAGAGAGAGAACCTAGACACCATCAGTGGTTTAACGTCAGCCCGAGAGAGGAGCAGAGACCCATGCACCCAGCCGTGCAAGCAGATCCCTCCCTGAGTGACGCAATCACTGCCAACACAACAAGTTTCACAAAGGCCTGACGCCGGGTCTCGCCCGCCTCTTGCCTTACGACCAACGTCCCTCCCGCGAGCTCACCGTCCTCTTAATCATACAACATGACCAGTACCTCTCTACGTCAGGGTTACAATAATCCTCGTAACTGCCGGGGGTCAAACGCCATGGGGTATTCAGCACATATAACTCATCATCACCTCAGTCAGAACTTCCGAAGTCTTATAGTTCCAGTATATCACTTTCTTCCCTCCTACACGGTGCCCGTTACCAGCGTGGGTGGATCACAACACCTCAGTGCCCTATCCACACCTCCAGACTGGTTAGGCTCCTCAGAACTTTCCATAGAACTTTCCATGGTTTATCCCAGACACTTCACATGCCCTGGTTCAACCCAATGACAGCACGTCGACCACAGTATAACACATCATTCCAATTCACTCTATTCCTTGCACGCCTTTCACCCTCCTGCATGTTCAGGCCCCAGGGTCTAAGATGCTGCTCTGCTTCAGGTCCTCTTCTACACTCTGGCTTGGCTCCTGCCTGACCCACCTCTGCACCATCTCCCATAACGGTATGCGAGAGGGACTAATCTGCCTTTGATCATCAGTAGTGACTGACTATACTTGGACTCTCTCACTCTCTAGCGTTTCGTGTGAATCACTTTTCATTTTCATCATCGATTCCGGTGGACGAATTGTCCTTTAAACTCACTTTTTTTTCCCTTATCAGTTGAGGGTCACTAGATGCCCCATCTTAGTGCATTCTGATTCAAAACCTCTCTGGCACGTGATCTTATTAACGTAGTCGTATGTATAAGTCTTCCGAACATATATTCACGTCTGTCCACATTACTTTTTCGTTTTACCTGAACAGCCCATCCATTAACAGATCAAACAGCCATGATGACATCACACACCCTTACCGCATATCCCATTTCTCCAGGCAGTTCTTCCAATGCCATTTCTCCAGGCATTTCTTCCAATCATTCTAATGATCCAGATTCAAACATCTGTAACTCCTGACGCCACACTGTTCATCACAACCTGGTGTTCCGTGCATGCCATCACCCTCCCAACCACAAACCTCCCACACAACATACCAGGCAGTCTCAACAAACTTCATACCTTTGTAATAATCAGCAACACTGTCTCTTTTGGGGGGAGAAATTCAACTGGAAATCCATCCATTCCAGCCCATTGCCACACTTCGTCTTGTGTAAGGCTTTCACCACCTCTTCTCTCTTCACCAAACTATTACACACACACACACACACACACACACACACACACACACACACACACATATATATATATATATATATATATATATATATATATATATATATATATATATATATATATATATAAACAGCCAAGATGGCACTGCTAAAAGAGTATCCTAACAAAAGCCACGTCGGTCAGAAAGGTAATTTGAGAAGTTTATCAAAAACAAAATATTGAATGCGGATTAATCTTGGCACCTGAGATGTTTATAGACCCGACTCTTACTCTACATTTACACTTGAATCTAACAACCAAATCATATAAAATCCCTCTGGACAGTTACCAAGCACCGATTCCTATCATAACTTTTGATAAACAGAGATTCAACATCCTGATGGAAGTGTGTGGCGAAGGAGGTGGCGGAGGAGGAGGAGGAGGAGGAGGAGGAGTAGGCGGTGATGGAAGTGTGTGTTGGTGGTGGCGGGGTGGGTGAGGGTGAGGGGTGTTGCTGACGCCGTGCGTGCACTGAGGCCGTTACATCCGAACATGAATAACTCGGATCAATCATGGCAATCTATTCCAACACTTCAAAACACCCTAACACATGTCTAGGTCGCATAATACCCTGCCGGACACGGCTACTTTGAAAGGGAGGCTTTCATTAACGCGAGGGACTCTGATTGGTTGGTTTCTATAACGTCTCAACCCACGACGCGCTGTGGTTGGTCGATTCGAGGAGGACGTCACAGGGGCGTCACTGCCCGGCGACGTTTCTTCGTAACTGGGTGGCGTGTTCCTGCCGATATGTTTACCTTCGACTCTGAATACCTATCTTCAACTGGATCAACACACACACACACACACACACACACACACACATACACACACACACACACACCACAAGAAAGCACTCGAGGTGGGGAGGGAAAACACCTCCTAACTGGCTTAAGACCACCCATTTCTCATTTGCCTTCGAGGAAGGGAAGCCAGTGACAAAGCTATTGACTCCACCCATCCCCACGTAACCCCCTCTCCCACCCAGGCTGACTCAACTTCCCTTCCCTCCTGTCACGGTGACGTATTCCTATCAGCTACCAGGGGGGATGGGGGAACATGCGACGAAGGCTTAACCCATCCATGCCCAGCCTAGCCCAAGAGCCCACCCTACTCAGTGCACCCACCGCCCAACCAGTACTACCTCAACTTACCTTTCTCCAGACGATTTCATCTGGCGACTATAAAAAGGAATTAAAACCGAGACGATTGTGAAACGTGACGAACGCGTCAATTTGACACAGCGAGATGATGAGGTCAGCTGAAGCAACAGCGAGTCTGGAGAGAGAGAGAGAGAGAGAGAGAGAGAGAGAGAGAGAGAGAGAGAGAGAGAGAGAGAGAGAGAGAGAACACGTTCGCTCTCTTGTGAGTCTGGCCAAATATCAACTGCTGATGGAAGGGGTTAAAACAGCACTATCGGGTCCAGTGGGAATAATGTGGGAAGACGGAATGGGAGAGAGAGAGAGAGAGAGAGAGAGAGAGAGAGAGAGAGAGAGAGAGAGAGAGAGAGAGAGAGATGGACGACCGTACACAGGAAACATATACCTGTGCCACAGTCCTGGACAGTCCACGCGTTTCGTAACACTCACCAAGCATTAAACCCTTCGCTCATAAAGCATTAACATCTCATTCATGAGACCGCCAAACCTCAACTCATAATATTATGCCTCATTCACTCATTCCGTGAGACGGCCATATCTCACCCACAAAATCAATTCTCATTCATGTGACGGCGAAAGGTCACTCACAAAATCAAAACTCAATAATGAATAGGCCAAATATCACTCACAAAACCAAACCTCACTCATAAATCGGCCGTACCTCACTGAAGACGGCCAGGCTTCACGCACGCAACAAGGCACACGTAGCAGCAAAACCCTCGCTCATATAAATGGCCAAACCTCGTTCACACAACAGCCGGCCATGTAGAAACACATCAACACCATCCATACTTAACGAAATACTTTAAACCTCAGCGGAAAAAAATTATGGTAAAGTATTTTCCATCAGATCGCCAAACTCCCACTCGTAAAAACCTCCCAAACCCCCCACTCAAGACAGGCCACACCCTATTCGGTAAACAACCAGAAACCATGTGCACAAGACAGCCAAAAACCCCACTCACTCGAGGGTCGAACCCTCGACAAGACATTCAAACCCCACTCACTCGAGGGTCGAACCCTCGACAAGACATTCAAATCTCACGGGCAAGCCACACTCAAAAGATCTATCTTTACCCAAAATGACATCGAAGCCTATCTTTAAAGAAAATAAACCCCCTTCACAAGACGATCCAACCCCAGTAAGAAAACAGCCCGAACCCTTTCACTGGATGGTCAACCCCGACTCAAAAGACAGGCAAAGACCGTCTCAAGTCCCTATGACAGGTCAAAGGCCCTCTCACAAAGCAAGGTCAAGTTCCACTCCAACAAGAAAGTCTAACTTCGTTCGCTCTGCGACCAAAA